>NC_092116.1:19498584-19771084 GCF_045679555.1 Salvelinus alpinus
CAGTACTCATCTCATACGTATATACCGTACTCTATACCATCTACTGCATCTGCCATGCCGTTCTGTACCACCACTCATTCATATATCTTTATGTACATATTCTTTATCCCTTTACACTTGTGTGTGTGTGTAAGGTAGTAGTGTGGAATTGTTAGGTTAGATTACTGTTGGTTATTACTGCATTGTCGGAACTAGAAGCACAAGCATTTCGCTACACTCGCATTAACATCTGCTAACCATGTGTATGTGACTAATACAATTTGATTTGATTTGATTTGATTTGCTACCACAGACTGGAATATGTTACGGGATTCATCAAATGGCATTGAGGAGTATATCATCTCAGTCATCAGCTTCATCAATAAGTGCATTGACGACGTCGTCCCCACAGTGACCATTCGTACATATCCCAACCAGAAGCCATGGATTACAGGCAATATCCGCATCGAGCAAAAGGCTAGAGCTGCCGCTTTCAAGGAGCGGGACACTAATCCGGACTCTTATAAGAAATCCCTCTATACCCTCAGACGAACCATCAAACAAGCAAAGCGTCAATACAGGATTAAGATTGCATCCTTCTACGTTGGCTCAGGCGCTTGTCGGATGTGGCAAGGCTTGAAAACTATTACAGACTACAAAGGGAAACCCAGCTGCGAGCTGCCCAGTGGTGAGCTAAATGCCTTTTATGCTCGCTTCGAGACAAGCAACACTGAAGCATGCATGAGAGCACCAGCTGTTCTGGACTGTGTGATAATGCTCTCGGAAGGCGATGTGAGCAAGACCTTTAAACAGGTCAACATTCACAAAGCCCTGGGGTCAGATGGAGTACCAGGATGTGTACTCAAAGCATGCGCAGACCAACTGGCAAGTGTCTTCACTGACATTTTCAACCTCTCCCTGACTGAATCTGTAATACCTACATGTTTCAAGCAGGCCACCATAGTCCAAGTGCCCAAGGAAGTGAAAGTAACCTGCCTAAATGATTACCGCCCCGTAGCACTCACGTTGGTAGCCATGAAGTGCTTTGAAAGGCTGGTCATGGCTCACATCAACAGCATCCTCCCGGATACCCTAGACCCAATCCAATTCGCATACCGCCCCAACAGATCCACAGATCTCAATCGCACTCCACACTGCCCTTTCCCACCTGGACAAAAGGAACACCTATGTGAGAATGCTGTTCATTGACTACAGCTCAGCGTTCAACACCATAACGCCCACAAAGCTCATCACTGAGCTAATAAGCCTGTACTCGATTGAAGTGTATTTGAGATTTAAAAAGGCTTCTGAAAGTTTGTAATTTCCAAAATGTCAATTACTTATAATCCACATAATTCACATTTCCTGTTGCTGCAGGATTAATTTCCTGCAGTAGCAAATTTACTCAAATTAAGACCCCACATTAAGAGTGGGAAGTATTGTTCAAAGTGGTCCGTAGTGGGGCTATGCCCCCCCATCCATAAATTTGAGAATTTAGCATTTTTCAAACACCTGAAACAGCTTTTTCCTGTAATCCAGAGCCATAATCATTATGCTTAATTTTAAGTAAATATCTATGCATACCTCTTGTGCTGTCTGTGTCCTCCTTACTGCTGGTTCTTTAAAAATATATATAAAAAAGAAGAGGATTTTCTGCATCTCTGCTAAAATATTGAAAGGAATGTGAGTCTTATTCAGTATATTTATTTATTGCTTGCTTTTCTAAAGTCTACCAACCTTGCCAACAGGCATGCCAGCTAAGATAGTTAAACAAGCTAGCTACTCCAACTTGATTGATAGCCTGAAATGTCTTCTTGTTAGCTAGTTAGGAGGTTGGGAGATTGGGAATCTATCTGGGTTAGCTAAAGCAAACTTCATAAAATTGCTAGGTGGCTATAGTATTTGTTTTAAAACAGCACACATCTGAGGGGGCACACACACAGCGCCTCCTTATCCTCTTCACACACACACACATACACACACACACACACACACACAAGCTCATTCTCCTCCTCACCCCTGAGTGGAGGAGGTCCTCGGGGTCCAATTATGCCGAAGGAATCGAACTCAGGCACCTCCTCCCCCTCTGCATTGGAGCTGGCGATGGGGGCGGCGCTGCGGCCGCGGTGGGACACCTGGGGTGGTGGCTGGGCTGCGGGCTCCGGGTTAGACATGGTACTAGCGCTGAAATGTCACCTCACAGGCCTGGGACACATTCAGATGGACGGACAGACAGACAGGCAGAAGGACAGGTAGACAGGCAGACAGACATACGGGCAGACACACAGGCAGACAGGCAGGCACACAGACAGACAGAGTGATAATGTTATAAGATACCGCAGAACAGTTCAGAAGTTCATAAAGAATAATATTAAATGGGCGGAAGGGGATCTGATCCCAGATCAGCAATCTGAGATGCTTAATGAACACCGGTCCTGAATTCCATCGATGGTAGCGTATCACTGACAACTCCATTCATATTCAGCTAACCCTTTGAGAGGACAGTTGTACTGTGGATGCTAAGGGATTAACTGTTTCGACAACCATCTGTTTCACATTGAGGTATGGCAGCAGTAGTGAACGTGAGTACGGAGCTGGATGAGACACACGTAAACTTTAACACAAGCCACATGTATATATATAAAAAAAATGATTTGCATATCAGTGACTAGATCAGCAAACTTAGGTATGAAATGCTTTGTGGTTTCACTGAGAGGAGCCTGTGTTTTTTATTTTCTTGTTGTTTATTTATGTGCTGTACAAAGAAAACGAGGGCTCAATTTCAAAAAGCGGTTGGCAAAGTCAAACATTTTTGTGTTGTTTGTTTTGGCGTTGTGTTGTTCTGAGTGCCATTAAACTGTGCAGTTCAACTGAACAAATTAAAGAGAAAAATGGTTGTTAACGATCAAGGAATTCTAAACTTGAATCATCCCTGATTTTGTGTCAGCGGTGGTCACAAAAGTGATGTCATCACATTTCTTTGTTTAGAATCAACATGTTGGATTCATTTTTTTTAAAAGAGTAAAAACATTCCATTTGCGGTGGGTCATTTTGATAATTTGGGCATGTAGTGAAAAAGACTATGTACCAATAAAAATATACCAGTATTTGTGGTAAAATGAAGTAATATTATGGAACAGATTTACAAGTAGGACGTAATAATAGTAGGGGGTTAAAATATAAATGAACAAACTATATACTCTGTATCCAAGTCCAAACCTGGCAGTTCACGAAATAGGCTTTGCATTTAGAGCAGGTCCAGCAGTCATAAAACAACAAGCTATTAGACCCCATCATAAACTACAAGCAGTGGTGCAAAGTTACTAATGTTGGATTAGTTCAAACTCCTTTGAGCCACAAGCTTCCATCTAATAGGGACTAACATCAAAACCATGGAAGTAAATTAAGTCTCTAGACACATACTGTAAGTTGATCATCCACAGATGATGCAATCTCTATTGCACTCCACACTGCGCTTTCACACCTGGACAAAAGGAACACCTATGTGAGAATGCTATTCGTTGACTACAGCTCAGCGTTTAACACCATAGTGCCCTCAAAGCTCATCACTAAGCTAAGGACCGTGGGACTAAACACCTCACTCTGCAACTGGATGCTAGACTTCCTGACAGGCTGCCCCCCAGGTGGTAAGGGTAGGTAACAACACATCCACCACGCTGATCCTCAACACGGGGGCCCCTCAGGGGTGCGTGCTCAGTCACCTCCTGTACTCCCATTTCACTCATGACTGCACAGCCAGGCACGACTCCAACACCATCAGCATTGTGTCGATGACACAACAGTGGTCAGCCTGATCACCGACAATGAGACGAGCCTATAGGGAGGAGGTCAGAGACCTGGCCGTGTGGTGCCAGAATAACAACCTATCCCTCAATGTAACCAAGACTAAGGAGATGATTGTGGACGACAGGAAAAGGATGACCGAGCACGTCCCCATTCTCATCGATGGGGCTGTAGTGGAGCAGGTTGAGAGCTTCAAGTTCCTTGGTGTCCACATCACCAACAAACTATCATGGTCGAAACACACCAAGTCAGTCGTGAAGTGGGCACAACAACACCTCTTCCCCCTCAGGAGACTGAAAATATTTGGCATGGGTCCTAAGACCCCCAAAAGGTTCTACAGCTGCACCATCAAGAGCATCCTGACTGGTTGCATCACTGCCTGGTATGGCAACTGCTCGGCCTCTGACCGCAAGGCACTACAGAAGGTAGTCCAAACGGCCCCGTACATCACTGGGGCCAAGCTTCCTGCCATCCAGGACCTCTATACCAGGCGGTGTCAGAGGAAGGCCCAAAAGATTGTGCAAGACTCCAGCCACCCTAGTCATAGATTTTTCTCTCTGCTACCGCACGACAAGCGGTACCGGAGCGCCAAGTCTAGGATCAAGAGGCTTCTAAACAGCCTCTACCTCCAAGCCATGAGACTCCTGAACATCTAATTAATTGTATTTTGCTCCTGTCATCTTTCCCTCGATCCTGACTAGTCTCACAGTCCCTCCCGCTGAAAAACATTACCACAGCATGATGCTGCTAGCCCCACCATGCTTCACCAAAGGGATGGTGCCAGGTTTCCTCCAGACGTGATGCTTGGCATTCAGGCCAAAGAGTTCAATCTTGGTTTCATCAGACCAGAGAATCTTGTTTCTCATGGTCAGAGAGTCCTTTAGGTAAACTCTTTTGGCAAACTCCAAGTGGGCTGTCATGTGCCTTTTACTGAGGAGTTGCTTCCTTCTGGCCACTCCACCATAAAGGGCTGTCCTTCTGGAAGGTTCTCCCATCTCCACAGCGGTACTCTGGAGCTTTCTGTCAGAGTGACCATCAGATTCTTGGTCACCTCCCTGACCAAGGTCCTTCTCCCCCAATTGTTCAGTTTGGCCATGCTGCCAGATCTAGGCAGAGTCTTGGTGGTTCCAATCCTCTTCCATTTAAGAATGATGGAGGCCACTGTGTTCTTGGGGACCTTTAATGCTGCAGACATTTTGTTACCCTTACCCAGATTTTTGCCGTGACACAATCCTGTATCGGAGGTCTATGGACAATTCCTTCGACCTCATGGCTTGGTCTTTGCTCTGAGATGCACTGTCAACTGTGGGACCTTACATAGACAGGTGTGTGTCTTTCCAAATCATTTCCAATCAGTTGAATTTACCACAGGTGGACTCCAATCAAGTTGTAGAAACATCTCAAGGATGATCAATGGAAACTGGATATACCTGAGCTCAATTTCACAAGTGTGGTTTGGCGAGTCATGTTTCGGAGGACTTTCGCCTCTCCCAAGCCTGTTGGGGACTTGCAGAGATGAGACAAGATCGTAATTGGATAGCACAAAATTGGGGAGAAAAATGGGGTATAACAATAAACTGTTTTCGGTTTGTCATTATGGAGAATTATTTGTAGATTTGAAAAATATCTATTCAATAGATTTTAGAACAAGGCTTTAATGTAACAAAATGTGGAAAAAGTTAAGCGATCTGAATACTTTCCAATTACGCCGTCTATTACTTTGTTTTTTTCTTTTGGAAAAGTTTTATTATTGCATTTCCTTTAACAGCAGCTCATATTTTTGTACACAAAAACAGCATTTGAATTACATTTCAATTTGTTAAAACAATAGAAACAACCATAAATAAAAGTACTTTTCCTTGTCCAAACATAAAATCTGTAAAAGCCATTTAAAATGTGTACAAATGATTGAACAAAATTAAATCATTTTCAAGACATGAAAACATGTTTAAAAAAAAAAAAACTTGTACAAACTGTCCTTTGTACAGGAGCGGGGTGAGTCCTTATCAAACTCGCCTCCTCCTGCTCTTCCGAATCGATCACCGTCCCGTCTTTCGGGGCCCAGAGGAGATCCCTCCCCTAGACGCATCGCACCAGGCACCGCAGCGCTGTCAGGCCGTGGCCGCCAGGACCTTAGGTGTTGTGGGGGACCCTTCACCTGGGGTCGAGGCCCCCTTTCTTCTGTACTACCCCAGGGCTTCCGTGGCTACCATGGCCACTGCCTGGGGGGGTGGTCTCTACTCGTTTCACTACCAGCAGGTTGCGGGAGGACCACAGTGCTTCCTTCAGACACGTGACGGTGGGCCAGAGCTTGGTGAAGGCCTTTTGTGGAATAGGCCTTCGGCCCACCCCATACAGCACGAGCTGGGGCGTTAGGTCCTCCCCTGCTGGCAGACACGGGGCGATCAGGGGGCCTGCTTCCTTCCATAGGTCCCTGGTGGCTCTGCACTCCCAGAGCAAGTGCCCCACCGACTCATCTTGGCCGCAGCGTGGTCGGGGGCACGCGGATGTCCTCGCCATTCTTCGGGAGTGCATAATGGCCCTGACCGGGAGGATCTCATGGGCATCCATCCAGGACAGGTCCCGGTGTCGGTTCAGCAGAGCAGGATAGGCCATGTTGCGCCAAACCGTTGTGGGCTCGCCTGTAGCAAGCCCGCGCACTGGACACACTGGTTCCCGCTCCTGCACAAGAGAGAGAAGAGAGCAATGTTTAGTTAAAACTGTGACTGCCTCTTTTTCAAGTTTAAAATGTATTAAAAACTTTTGGAGCTGGACGTAGTGTGTGGGGAGCAGGAAAGAGACTGGGGCTCGCAGGTCGACCGGGATCAGCCTCAGGGTCCTGAGGTAAGATCCCAGCCAGAACTGTGTGAGGGACTGGGTCTTGTTGTTAACCGGGGAGATGGCAAGAGTGAGATGTAACGCTGTGTAGCAGCTGCCCAGGAACAAGTAGAGGTCAGGCAAGCCTTTCTCTCCCTTGGACCTGGGTCTCTTGACCACCTCCCTCTTCAGCCTCTCCCACTTGCTTCCCCACAGGAAGTAAAACAGCATCCGTTCCAGAGCTAAAAGAGTTGTTCGTGGGGGGATAAAAACAGAACTGATTAATAACAGCACCGGTAAAATCACAGCTTTAATGATTAAAACATTGCCCTCACAAGTCAGCTGTCAAAGTCCCCAAAAACCCAGTCTCTGTCGTACAGTCCCCAGGATCCCACTCCAGTTGCCGCTTCCTCCTCCCTCCCTGTCAAACTTTACCCCCAGTACCCTTATGTCGGTCATTTTAACTGTCAGTGGTAGTCTGGTCAAGTCTGGGTCTGCCCATGGTCCGAATTGGGCTTCTTTCTTGTCTCTGTTCAGTCTCGCCCCAGAGGCTCATCCATACCGGTCAGTCCTGTCCAGGGTCCTGTCGACAGATAAAAGGTCAGTGCATAAAATCACAGCACAGATTGATGGGTACACTTCCAGCTTTTACTTACTACTTTACTCCTATGGGTGCACTCACAATGGCCGGAAGTCCACCCATTATGCCATCATTGTCTTGAATAGATACACCCATTCTATTCAATGAGGGGATTCGATTACTCTGGCCTGGGCGCAGGGGTAGGTGTGTCTCATCCAACAAGTGCTCTGCATATATGGGAACTCCTTCAAGACTGTTGGAAAAGCATTCCTCATGAAGCTGCTTGAGAGAATACCAAGAGTGTGCAAAGCTGTCATCAAGGCAAAGGGTGGCTATTTGAAGAATCTCAAATATAAAATATATTTTGATTTGTTTAACACTTCTTGGGTAACTACATGATTCCATATATGTTATTTCATAGTTTTGGTGTCTTCACTATTATTCTACAATGTAGAAAATAGTAAAAATAAATAAAAACCCTTGAATGAGAAGGTGTGTCAAAAGTTTAGACACACCTACTCACTGTATACTGCTTATGAAACAAACAGTCCGCCTCCTGCTCATATCAACACAATGATGCTGATAAAGCGATGGTGATAGAGCACCATAAAGCGTGACACATTATAGACTATCTCTTGTTTGTCTCAGAATATGTTTCAATGGAATTTATGCACTTAGATTTTGACCCATCTTTCCACTTTATTACATCCAGTGGAACTTGCAGGTTGCAATGACTCAAATGTCAATATTTTTCCTTTATCTTTCAAGAAAGAGTCAAATAATAGTAGGAGCCAGATCAGTATTTATTTACTTGGTCATTGCCGTGACTTCCAAGTGAGGCTTTCAAATTCTGAAGAATACCATTTTTATTAAAGGCAGTTCATTGTATTTGATAGTTGATGTGTAACATGAGACTAGTGGGAGACTGGAAAGGGGGTTGTGTAATTTCTTAAGAACTGACATACTTCCAGGATTTTGACAACTATGTGCAGTGATAGAAATGGGGTGGAAATGGGGAGTACCTGTGGGAACTGTGTTCTGGGAGCGAAATCCAAGACGGAACTTGTGCAATTTTGACTTGGAAAAACGTGCACCTAACATTTTACAAGAAGTGAACTGTAAAAACATTCAATGATTTTACATTGGAGTGATCCCGGAGTCATATTTTTGGTAATTTTCCTCCAATGAATGTGTGATAAAGAATCTCAGCAGTGAGGTTCACTTTTAGAGTGAAAACAGTATGAACATCCAAAATGTTATGCAAAAATATTATTTTCTGGTTATAACTACAGTGTTAACCAGTAATGTTATTATTAACCAGGTATTACCACTGGTTACAGTTAAGTACTATCCAATAGTAGTAGGCCTGATAACCAACAATGAAAAGACAGCCTACAGGGAGAAGGTGAGGGCCCTGGCAGAGTGGTGCCAGAAAATGAAGGAGCTAATCGTGGACTTCAGGAGACAGCAGAGGGAGCACGCCCCTATCCACATCGACTGGACCGCAGTGGAGAAGGTGAAGTTCCTTGGTGTGCACATCACTGACAATCTGAAATGGTCCACCCACAAAGACAATGTGGTGAAGAAGGCGCAACAGCGCCTCTTCAACCTCAGGAGGCTGAAGAAATTTGACTTGCCCCCTAAGACCCTCATAAACTTTTAAAGATGCACAATTGAGAGCATCCTTTCGTGCTTTCTCACCTCCTTGTACGGCTACTGCACCGCCCGCAACCGCAGGGCTCTTCAGAGGGTGGTGCTGTCTGCCCAACTCATCACCGGGGTCACACTGCCTGCCCTCCAGGACCCACCGTACCCGATGTCACAGGAAGGCCAAAAAGATCATCAAGGACATCAACCACCCGTGCCACGGCCTTTTCTCCCTGCTATCATCCAGAAGGCGAGGTCAGTACAGGTATATCAAAGCTGGAACCGAGAGTCTGAAAAACAGCTTAAATCAAGGGCAATCAGACTGTTAAATAGCCATCACTAGCCGGCTACCACCCGATTACTCAACCATGCACCTTAGAGGCTGTTGTCCTATGTACATAGACATGAAATCACTGGTCACTTTAACAATGTAACACCAGTCACTTTAATAATGTTTACATACTGTGTTACTAATTTCATATGTGTATATACTCCATTCTACTGTATTTTGGTCAATGCCACTGACAATGCTCATCCTAATATTTAGATATTTCTTAATTCCATTTTTTTACATTTAGATCTATGTGTATTGTTGTGAATTGTTAGATACTACTGCACTGTTGGAGCGAGGAACACAAGCATTTCACTACACCTGCAATAACATCTGTTAAATAAGTTTTTGTGACCAATAAAATATGATTTGATTTGAATATTCTGATAGTTACAACAGACCAAGAAGTTTGTACAGCATGTCGATGAAATGGTCCTATTTCTTTGGAATGTTCATGCAAATCAGAGGTAAGTGAGGAGGGGGAGGGAGCAGCAGAGGGAGTGCTTGTTTTTGCGATAAGTAACACGTACACAGAATGTAAGGTTTTCTGGGGGAGGGAGGAACACGGGTCGTACAGGGAAAATGTTTATAAGTTATAGGATCATCAACTAGATTCAGCCGCAGGACGTTTTTTTCTTGAGCGGATGGTCAGAGGGCAGGAACATAATTACTAGTAATTTATAGACTGCAAATTGACTGCAAGAAGCCCAAACTTATAATATCTGACTAAAGCAATCATTTCAAACCTTTCTTACATTTGTATACGATCACGTGACTCTATTATGCGTGGGAATACTTGGGAGCAGATTTCCAAAATTAAAATAACTTGGAGCTGATTTCCTGGTGTTTTTACAGTCTTTTATGTCCAACAATGAAAATTATATATATAAAAAGGATATATACAGTGCCTTCAGAAAGTATTCATACCCCTTGACCTATTCCACATTTTGTTGTGTTACAGTCTAAAATCAAAATGGATTCAACATTTGAGCAACATTTGCCCATTATTCTTTTCAAAATTCTTCAAGCTCTGTAACATTGGTTGTTGATTATTGCTGGACAACCATTTTCAGGTCTTGCCATAGATTTTCAAGATCAGGGTTACCGGATCAGGGTTGGTGACTCGTGAGAAGTTAACGATTACAAGCATACCCATGACATGTTGCAGCCACCAGTTTGTTTGAAAATATGGAGAGTTGTACTCAGTAATGTGTTGTACTGGATTTGCCCCAAACATAACACTTTGTATTCAGGACAAAAAGTTGATTTGCCACATTTTTGCAGTATTACTTTAGTGCCGTGTTGCAAACAGAATGCATGTTTGGACAGGCTTCCTTCTTTTCACTCTGTCAATTAGATTAGTATTGTGTAACTATGTTGTTGAACCATCCTCAGTGTTCTCCTACTACAGCAATTAAACTCTGTAACTGTTTTAAAGTCACCATTGACCTCATGGTGAAATCTTTGAGTGGTTTCCTTCCTCTCCGCCTGTATTTTTGTAGTGACTGGGTGTATTGATACCCCATCCAAAGTGTAATTAATAACATCACCATGCTCAAAGGGATATTCAATGTCTGTTTTTTTACCTATGTACCAATAGGTGCACTTCTTTCCAAGGCATTGAAAACCTACTTCGTCTTTATGGTTGAATCTGTGGTTGAATCTGTGTTTGAAATTCACTGCTCAACTGAGAGACCTTACAGATAATTGTATGTTTGGGGTACAGAGATAAGGTAGTCATTCAAAAATCATGTTAATCACTTTTAATGCACACAGAGTGAGTCCATGCAACTTATTATGTGACTTGTTAAGCACAATTTAACTCTTGAACTTATGTAAGCTTGTCATAACAAAGGGGTTGAATACTTATTGACATTTCAAATTTTATTTTTTATTCATTTGTAAAAATGTCAAAAAACATAATTCAACTTTGTGTGTAGGCCAGTGACCAACAATCTCAATTTATTCCATTTTAAATTCAGGCAGTAACACAACAAACATTTAGAAAACGTAAACTTTCTGAAGGCACTGTATATTTTTGGGGGGCTCACCCGTGGGCCGCCAGTTGGGTAAACCTGAGTTATAGGTTTATCTTACCAGTCTCTTCAGACTATACAGGTTTGATTAATGCTGAAAGGAAGTAATAATAATAAATTTTTAAATGACTGACTAGTAACAGGAACGAAGACTCCACTCATGCAACTAGACTACAGGATGATCAGTTCATGTGCAATCTAGCTGCATAAATACATGATATAATTTTTTTAAATATATTTTTTAAATAAACATCAGACACTTTCCAATGTCAAGGCTCGTATATAAAAGCACTGAGAGACTTGAAGGAATCTTAGATACTCACAAGTGTATTGTTTCAAGTATTTCACAAGGTTAACAACAAGTATGTGTCGGGGGGCTAGGGTCAGTTGGTTACCTGGAGTACTTCTCCTGTCTTATCCAGTGTCCTGTGTGAATTTAAGTATGCTCTCTCTAATTCTCTCGTTCTCTCTTTCTCTCTGAGAACCTGAGCCCTAGGACCATACGTCAGGACTACCGGGCATGATGACACCCAGTCCGCCTGGCCTTGCTGCTATTCCAGTTTCAACTGTTCTGCCTGCGGTTACGGAACCCCTACCTGTCCCAGACCTGCTGTTTTCAACTCTTAATGATCGGCTATGAAAAGCCAACTGAGATTTATTCCTGATTATTATTTGACCATGCTTGTCATTTATGAACATTTTGAAAATCTTGGCTCTCTCTAATTTTCTCCTTCTCTCTTTCTTTCTCTCGGAGGACCTGAGCCCTAGGACCATACGTCGGGACTACCGGCCGTGGTGACTCCTTGCTGTCCCCAGTCCGCCTGGCCTTGCTGCTATTCCAGTTTCAACTGTTCTGCCTGCGGTTATGGAACCCCTACCTGTCCCAGACCTGCTGTTTTCAACTCTTAATGATCGGCTATGAAAAGCCAACTGAGATTTATTCCTGATTATTATTTGACCATGCTTGTCATTTATGGAAATTTTGAAAATCTTGGCTCTCTCTAATTTTCTCCTTCTCTCTTTCTTTCTCTCGGAGGACCTGGGCCCTAGGACCATGCGTCGGGACTGCCGCCCGTGGTGACTCCTTGCTGTCCCCAGTCCGCCTGGCCTTGCTGCTATTCCAGTTTCAGCTGTTCTGCCTGCGGTTATGGAACCGCCACCTGTCCCAGACCTGTTGTTTTTCAACTCTTGATGATCGGCTATGAAAAGCCAACTGAAAATTATTCATGATTATTATTTGACCATGCTTGTCACTTATGAACATTTTTGAACATCTTGGCATAGTTCTGTTATAATCTCCACCCGGCACAGCCAGAAGAGGACTGGCCACCCCTCATAGCCTGGTTCCTCTCTAGGTTTCTTCCTAGGTTTTGGCCTTTCTAGGGAGTTTTTCCTAGCCACCGTGCTTCTACACCTGCATTACTAGCTGTTTGGGGTTTTAGGCTGGGTGTCTGTACAGCACTTCGAGATATTAGCTGATGTACGAAGGGCTATATAAAATAAAATTGATTGAAGTAAACAAAACAAGATTCACTGGGATAACAAAATAAACATAAAACTGCGTTCATCCGGCAAACCCTCTTCATTTATTTATTGAACCAAAACTTCCACTAAATAGGTCATAGTGGCTATTTAAGTAACACCCCATGCTTACAGAAGAAGGCCCTGCATGTTAACCACTGATACAGGAACAGAAATACACTGAGAGTACAAAACATTAGGAACACCCCCTTTTGCCCTCAGAACAGCCTCAGTTCATCGGGGCATGGACACTACAAGGTGTCAAAAGTGTTCCGCAGGAATGCTAGCCCATGTTGACTCCAATGTTTCCCACAGTTGTGTCAAGTTGTCTGAGTGTCTTTTGGGTAGGGACCAATCTTGATACACACAGAAAACTGTTGAGTGTGAATGAAACAGCAGCGTTGCAGTTCTTGAAACACTCAAACCGGTGCACCTGGCACCTACAACCATACCCCGTTCAAAGGCATTTAAATATTTGGTCTTGCCTATTTACCCTCTGAATGGCACACATACACAAGCCATGTCTCAATTGTCTCAAAAACCCTTATTTAACCTGTCTCCCCCCTTCATCTACATTGACTCAATATTTATCAATAAGGGGTCATAGCTTTCACCTGGTCCGTCTATGTCATGTTTTGTTCACCCAATTTCCCATCCCCCTGGTGGTTAGGGGTATAATTTGATCCTAGTCCTGTGGTTATGGGAAACTAACTCCTATACCTCAAGCATGGGACCTACTGTACTACTTACAGTAAGATCACACAAATTTACTTATTTACAATGACAGCCTAGGAACAGTGGGTTAACTGCCTTGTTCGGGTGCAGAACAATAGATTTTCACCTTGTCCGCTCAGGGATTCAATCCAGCAACCTTTCAGTTACTGGCCCAAAGCTCTAACCACTAGGCTACCTGCCACCTCTAAATCCCAGAGGTTTGTTTGAGTTATCTCTCTGGGTGCATCCCCATTGGCACCCTATTCCCAATACAGTTTGTTTGGTCAAAAGTAGTGCACTATATAGGGAACAAGGTGACATTTGGGATGCAAGCTCTGTATTTCTGCATGAGGTCCTCTGCCTGTCCAGCAGGTAAACAAAAATGGACACTTCTGCCACCTTGTGGACGATTTGTGCAATGTTCCCATTAAGTACGATACCAACAACTGTCCTTCCTAATCCTACTGGTTCAGAAACCCTCTTTAGAACGGAGGTTATTGGATTGATTGTATATATTTACAGAAATAATACAAATACAAATAATCTGTTGCCTGTTTGAGTGTTTGTTTAATAGCCTACTGATTCCGTGAGCTCGAAGCCTCACACAACCACATGTTAGATAAATAATTTCGCAAATGTGGCTGTTTTTAATCTTTGTTATACTGCAATAAAGGCTTTACACATTTTTTTCGTTAGAACAGCCTCTCTGGTATTACTTATGATATATTCAGTGTTGTTTACACTTTTACAAATAGTCCAAAAAATAATATTCATAATAACAATAATAATAACCCTCCATTTTCTTGATCTCCTTCTTATTGTTATTATTATTATTATTATTATCATCATTATAATGAGAAGTAATGTCATTATCATTAGTAGGCTTAGTATGGCAGCCTTGTAAAGCCACCATCGAGATGTAGGTCTAAGAGCACATCCTGTTGAGTCTTAATACCGTAACTTACTTAGGCCTTTATTTCAAAACTTTTATAGGCTACTGTATCAATCAATCATTCATTCGTCCGTGTCATCATGTTTTAGTTTTTGCTGTAATAAAGGTTTTACAAAAAAAATTTTTTTTACAACAGGTAGCCATATCATTTATTTAGTATTGTTTACGTTGTCTAAACGGTCAGACAAATTATATTGTAATATAACAGCGCCTGTTTAGCTCCTTACCCTCTGTTTCTTAATCTCCAGTGTTTCCTACAACTAGTCAAATGTATTCCATTCACACGTTTAGATTTTATTTGTCACGTCCTCTGCATCCGTTTTGCTGTCACATGTGTTACGGTGTTCGGAGTTTGTTATTACCAATTTATTAATGTGATTATGATATGCTAGAGGTCAGGCCCTATTGGTCACGTGCATGCAATGCATATATTATGTCACATAAAGAGAGCAAGGGTTGAGGGAATAGGGAATGTTTTTCCTAAACAAATTAGGGATTTTGGTAAAATAACTTTTCAGTCAGAAATGGCTGTAATTATGTTGCAGCTTCAGCAACACGGTTGGTTGCTGCAGCAATGAGGAGACCGAGACAATGGGTGCTAGTCACACAGTCACTTGCTGAGCCCGGCATGGCACAATCAAATCCATTGTGGTCGGACACTCTAATAATTGATGTGTCTTAATTATTTCATCAAACAGTGCGCTTAAAGCATCAGACAAGCTTAATGCAAATAGTTTGATTAGAACACATAGAATGTGTCTATATATGAAAAATACAAGTCTTAACATTTCGACCAATCAATTGGTCGAAAGAACAGTCACCAATATATTTTTGGGGTCACCAATATTTTTGTCCCCAAAAGGACAACCCTATAGTGTTTTCAGTATAGTTAATGAATTTGTTTTTGCCATGTAACAGTGTAGCTAATTATTGGAACTACGCAACTTTTTTTACAAATATTTGCAAATGTATTGCAAATAAAATACAGAAATATATCATTTACATAAGTTTTTACACCCCTGAGTAAATACTTTGTAGAATTAGCTTTGGCAGTGATTACAGCTGTGATTCTTTCAGTGTAAGTCTCTAAGAGCTTTCCACACCTGGATTGTGCAACATTTGGCCATTTTTTTTTTTTAATTCTTCAAGCTCTCACAAATTGGTTGTTGATCATTGCTAGACAACCATTTTCAGATCTTGTCATATATTTGCAAGTAGATTTAAGTCAACATTGTAACTCAGCCACTCATGAACATTCACTGTCATCTTGGTAAGCAACCAGTGTAGATTTGGCCTTGTGTTTAGGTTATTGTCCTGCTGAAAGGTGAATTCATCTCCCAGTGTCTGGTGGAAAGCAGACTGAACTAGGGATCCCTCTAGGATTTTGCCTGTGCTTAGCTCCATTACTTTTATTTTCTATTCCGAAGAACTCCCCAGGCTTTAATGATTACAAGCATACCCATAACATGATGCAGTCACCACTATGCTTGAAAATATGGAGAGTGGCACTCAGTAATGTGTTGTATTGGATTTGCTCCAAACATAGCACTTTGTATTCAGGACAAAAGTTGAATTACTTTGTCACATTTTTTTGCAGTATTACTTTATTGCCTTGTTGCAAACAGGATGTATGTTTTGGAATATTTGTATTCTGTACAAGCTTCCTTCTTTTCACTCTGAAGATGGATCAACAACATTGTAGTTACTCCACAATACTAACCTAACTGACAGTTTTCTCCTATCACAGACAATAAACTTTGTAACTGTTTTATAGTCACCATTATCCTCATGGTGAAATCCCTAAGTGGTTTCCTTCCTCTCCGGCAACTGAATTAGGAAGGACACATGTACAGTTGAAGTCGAAAGTTTACATACACGTTTAATACATTTAAACTCAGTTTTTCCAAATTCCTGACATTTAATCCTAGTATGAATTATAGTCTTAGGTCAGTTAGGATCAGCACTTTATTTTAAGAATGTGAAATGTCAGAAAAATAGTAGAGAGAATGATTTATTTCAGCTTATACTTCTTCATCACGTTCCCAGTGGGTCAGAAGTTTACATACACTCAATTAGTATTTGCTAGCATTGCTTTTAAATTGTTTAACTTGGGTCAAACGTTTTGGGTAGCCTTCCACAAGCTTCCCACAATAAGTTGGGTGAATTTGGCCCATTCCTCCTGACAGAGCTGGTGTAACTGAGTCAGGTTTGTAGTTCCTCCTTGACCATCCTCCAAACATAGGATGGTCATTATGGCCAAACAGTTCTATTTTTGTTTCATCAGACCAGAGAACATTTCTCCAAAAAGTACGATCTTTGTCCCCATGTGCAGTTGTAAACAGTAGTCTGGCTTTTTTCTGGCGGTTTCAGAGCAGTTGCTGAGCGACCTTTCAGGTTATGTTGATATAGGACTCGTTTTACTGTGGATATAGATACTTTTGTACCGGTTTCCTCCAGCATCTTCACAAGGTCCTTTGATGTTGTTCTGGGACTAATATGCACTTTTCGCACCAAAGTACGTTCATCTCTAGAAGACAGACTGCGTATGACGGCTGCGTGGTCCCATGGTGTTTATACTTGCGTACTATTAATTGTACAGATGAACGTGGTACCTTCAGGCGTTTGGAAATTGCTCCCAAGGATGAACCAGACTTGTGAAGGTCTACAATTGTTTTTCTGAGGTCTTGGCTGATTTCTTTTGATTTTCCCATGATGTCAAGCAAAGAAGCACTGAGTTTGAAGGTAGGCCTTGAAATACATCCACAGGTACACCTCCAATTGACTCAAATTATGTCAATTAGCCTATCAGAAGCTTCTAAAGCCATGACATAATTTTCTGGAATTTTCCAAGCTGTTTAAATGCATAGTCAACTTAGTGTATGTAAACTTCTGACCCACTGGAATTGTGATACAGTAAATTATAAGTGAAATAATCTGTCTGTAAACAATTGTTGGAAAAATGACTTGTGTCATGCACAAAGTAGATGTCCTAACCAACTTGCCTAAACTATAGTTTGTTAACAAGAAATTTGTGGAATGGTTGAAAAACAAGTTTTAATGACTCCAACCTAAGTGTATGTAAACTTTCGACTTCAACTGTATCTTTGTAGTGACTGGGTGTATTGATATACCATCCAAAGTGTAATTAATAACTTCACCATGCTCAAAGGGATATTCAATATGTGCTCTTTTTATTTTTACCCATCTACCAATAGATGCCCTTCTTTGCGAGGCATTGGAAAACTTCCCTGTTCTTTGTGGTTGAATCTGTGTTTGAAACTCACTGCTCGACTGAGGGACCTTACTGATAATTGTATGTGTGGGGTACAGAGATGAGGTAGTCATTCAAAAATAATGTTATACACTATCCATGCAACTTAGTTCATTTTTACTCCTGAACTTATTGAGGCTTGCCCTATCAAAGGGGTTGAATTGACTCAAGACATTTCAGATTTTCATTTGAAATTAATTTGTAAACATTTCTAAAAACATAATTCCACTTTGACATTATGGGGTATTGTGTGTAGGCCAGTGACAAAACAAATCTCTATTTAAACCATTTTAAATGCAGGTTGTAACACAACAAAATGTGGAAAAAGTCAATGGGTGTGAATACGTTCTTAAGGCACTGTAACATCATATCGAAGTGAACTTGGAGTCACACACTTGGAGTCATGCAATGATGTGGTGTGTGGTCCTCCCACTACCACTCAGGAAACCATGCAGTTTATTAGGCTACAGATTAAATCAATTATGATGAACTTCACAGGGTGGGGAAAGTGCACGGTGATGAGCTTGATGCTCCTTTCCAATAAATATCGAGGGTCTTATTCTTGTGACATGATGACAGATGCTTGACTGCCATTTGACAAATAAAAATATGATCTTATCTATAATCTCATCATGTAGACTAGCCTACCTGCACCTCACTGTATCTGTGAGCTGTTGGCTAGAGCGCACTTGCCAAGACCAGAGTAGGCATATCTGCTATTTAAAGCAAATAAAATTGTGACAAAACTATCAGTAGGGTTAAAAATGCGATGGAAACACTTGAACTTTCAATTTTTGTTCGGTACATGAAACCTTAAGCAAAAAAGTACATTTTGTGTGCACAGTATTCGATTTTTATCCGCAACAAGTCAATTTGGTGGAAACACACTACTGGTCGGAAAATGTGCATATTTTCTTTATGCGGATTTGAGAATAGTCACATCTATCTTATGACATTTCAGATAGATATGATCATTTATCACCAAGTAGTTTGGATGTAGTGAACTACTTTTTCAAAGTAACTTTAGTTAAGTAAACTATATTTTTATTAAGGTTAGCTTTAGTGTAGCTTAACTTCTTCCAGTGTGAAAACTATATTTTCAGAGGAGCTTCCCCAACACTGATGATACCATTCAAACAGTTGCATTTCAAACATTGAGTACATTTGACTTACTATATAGCTAATTTTGTGACGTTTTGTTGCAGTCTGACAATTTTGACAGGAACTATCTAAAATATCACAAAATGTAACGTCAAAGACAGTACAGTATGAAGATAGGTTAAAACGGCTTCTGCAATAGAAGTGCCCGATCACACTTGTAGGCGACCTTTATTTATTAATTAAATGTTTTATTACAATACAATAACAACAAAAAACATAGGACATCACTATATGTATATTTTCTCTAAAGAAACATAAAATAACATTAAAGTAAAAAATACAATAAAGTTTCAAAAAGTTTCAAAAGTTAAAGTACCTATAATAAAATAAGGTCAGGGGTTACAATTGTATAAACCTATGATAGAGTTGTAAGAATACAGTGTTTTTTTGTTTTTTTGTTATTGACTAATTCTAGAGATTTTATTAAATATTGGATTTCAAGTAAAAATATATTGCATTTGGGGACAGATTTCAACTATTTGTTTTGGTGTATATAACATTTACCAGAGAGAATGAAGAAATGCACAACTAATTCAGTCGTTTTGTTTTCATTTGAATAATAACATATTACATCTTTCACTGTAAATACAAGGGTCTTATTAATTAAATAAAAAATGGAATTACTTAACTCGCTCCAAAATAACTTCACAGAGTCACACTCATAAAAAATGAGTAATAATAAGAATTTCCCTTCTTTATCACAGAAAAGGCATATGTCATCCAAGACAACAAGTTATTGCAAGAGTATATTTTGTGCAAGTTAAAGTTAATTTATTTTATTTTATTTGATATACCAAATTTGTGAGGGAGAAACCAAGCTTTGTTCCATTCAATTTCTGTATATATGCATTCCAAGAATAATTTCCCTCTAGGAGAGATCTTGTTCTTGGAGTTAAAAATGTATCTTAAGAGTGTGTCATTACATTTCTTATCCAGCAGGGGGAAACCTTCTAACATAAGTTGTGCATCTATCTTGACATGTTCTCCAAACACAAATGAGATTTCATTATTGAGTAAATCCTGAAGGTATTGCTTTGCATGCTTAGTTTTACATTCTTTCTAATGCATTGTGAAGTTCTATGTTTTTAAGAACTTTCTATAAGATAGTATTGTCCCTTCTTTATCAAATAAATCAAGCACAAATATAATATTTCTTTCAAACCACTTAGGGAACAACAAAGACTTGTTTTCAACAAAAATGTATTTGTTGTTCCACAGAAGGGCTTTGTGTAGGGAGAAGCTGTGGACATTACATCGTTTCCAGGCTAAAAGGGCTGTTCATTAAATTTGGACAGTTTGATTGGTAATTTTTCTGGAGAAAAGTTGCACTTCCACAAAAATTGAAGACAACACAATTTCATGGAAATGTGACAGGAAATGAAGTACCATATAGATTCAGAGATAAGCGTACATCTTGTTATTCAATTTCCTTTAATGGTATTTTTGATATCATTTAAATCTAGTACTTCAAACCCACCGTCAGTCTTTAGTTTGATATTACATACTTCTTAAGTTTGTGTTGTTTATTTTTCCATATAAAGTCTAGGAAAATGTTGTTGATATCTCTGAGAGAAATTGAGATGTTGACGGAGAGTATGATTTTTCGCCATTGCTGACTAGCTAATCTCGGGGCTAACGTTAGTCTCGCGCTGAACTGCGCATGTGCAGGTGTCAAATCAACAGCACTCCTTCGATATAAAATAGTACTTGACAAAAATGAAAACGTATCAGTTTCTCACTTTCCCGAGATTGGAGTAAAAATGTGTTCAACTACTTATGACATTGGCTCTAATCTAAGTTGTGCCTTTAGATTTCGAAAAAAATAACAACTAAGGAAGAATTTTTCACTACTCTCAATGACTTCTCAAACTCTAAACCCCGGGCATTTCAGTTTGGTCAGTTCGCAAGCATTACCAGAAGTCTTTTACATGTCTGGTAATATGCAGAATATCAGAAAGGGAGAAGTCAGGTTTGAACATTGTCTTCATAATGAATATATCTGTGAAACCATGTGAAGGGCTCCACTATGTCTGTACTCCAGTCATTCCCTCCTTTTCCCATTGGGGGGGGAGGAGTATGGCAGTGTCTGGAACCATTGTATTACCCCTCTGATGTTGCACTTATCTTTCATAGTATATGACCTAGAGGCTCACTCCCCTCCGTGAGCTTGTCCAGGAGGGGGTGTATTTGAGATGGGAGTATCTAGAATTGACAATTGATATATGCCATTGGATGAGGTAATGTTTTGGTAATAGGAAGTACCAAGAACGAGAAGTAGAACCTCGTCTAAGAAACCAAACTGAACGATAATTTATAGCTAATGCTATCTGGCTATGGGATACTCCTCTTTCAAGTAAAAGGCCCTTTGTGAAGTTTCTAAGATCTGTGGTTCGTCATGTGAGTTGAGAGGGGTGTATCTTGGCTATAAAAGATACTAAGTATTCTTTTGTAAGCACTCTCAGAGAATTCAATTATAGACACTGAATTGATCTGAGAGTCAAAGGGCTATGGTGAAGCTCATATAATTAAAGATGGAGTTTAAAATATAACTCTGACTTGTGTGTGGTTTGTAAACTCTCCTCATTTAGTAATACAGGAAATTACCACGACACAATAGAGAATGAATACCTCATCCCCATACTGTATTTTTTTATCTTGCTCCTTTGCACCCCTGTATTCTCTACTTGCACATTCATATTCTGCACATCAATCACTCTTGTGTCTAATTGGTATATTGTAATTACTTCGCCACCATGGCCTATTTATTGCCTTACCTCCCTTATCCTACCTCATTTGCACACACTGTATATAGATTTTCTTCAACTGTATTATTGACTGTATGTTTTGTTTATTCCATGTGTAACTCTGTGTTGTTTGCTGTATGTGTCGAACTGCTTTGCTTTATCTTGGCCAGGTCGCAGTTGTAAATGAGAACTTGTTCTCAACTTGCCTACCTGGTTAAATAAAAGCTGGGAGGAAAAGAATTGTAAGCACCAAAGTGGGTTTGTCAAAATAATATCTGAAAATGTCAGCTGTTGAACATAATACTTCTATTTGCAATAGCAATTTATGATATATGCAGTTGAGGAATACTCCATGTACCAACACTACATGTAGGACGAACATAAGACATTCCCACATACAGCATTTTTTTATTTTTTATTTCACCTTTATTTAACCAGGTAGGCCAGTTGAGAACAAGTTCTCATTTACAACTGCAACCTGGCCAAGATAAAGCAAAGCAGTGTGACACAAACAACAACACAGAGTTACACATGGAATAAACAAACGTACAGTCAATAACACAATACAAAAGTCTATATACAGTGTGTGCAAATTAAGTAAGATTAGGGAGGTAAGGCAATAAATAGGCCGTAGTGGCGAAATATTTACAATTTTGCAAATAAACACTGAAGTGAGATGTGCAGAAGATGAATGTGCAAGTAGAGATATTGTGGTGTAAAGGATATATATATCTTTTTTTATAAAATAAAAATAACAATATGGGGATGAGGTAGTTGGATGGGCTATTTACAGATGGCCTATGTACAGGTGCAATGATCTGTAAGCTGCTCAGATAGCTGATGCTTAAAGATAGTGAGGGAGATATGAGTCTCCAGCTTCAGTGATTTTTGCAATTCGTTCCAGTCATTGGCAGCAGAGAACTGGAAGGAAAGGCGGCCAAATTAGGAATTGGCTTAGGGGGTGACCAGTGAGATATACCTGCTGGAGCGAGTGCTACGGTTGGGTGCTGCTATGCTGACCAGTGAGCTGAGATAAGGCGGGGTTTACCTAGCAAGGACTTATAGATGACCTGAAGCCAGTGGGTTTGGTGACGAATATGAAGCGAGGGCCAGCCAACGAGAGCATACAGGCAGTGGTGGGTAGTATATGGGGCTTTGGTGATGAAACGGATGGCATTGTGATAGACTGCATCCAATTTGCTTGGTGGAGTGTTGGAGGCTATTTTGTAAATGACATCGCCGAAGTCAAGGATCGGTAGGATAGTCAGTTTTACGAGGGTATGTTTGGCAGCATGAGTGAAGGAAGCTTTGTTGCGAAATAGGAAGCTGATTCTAGATTTAATTTTGGATTGGAGAAGCTTAATATGAGTCTGGAAGGAGAGTTTACAGTCTAGCCAGACTGTATACAGAATGGTGTCGTCTGCGTAGAGGTGGATCAGAGAATTACCGGCCGCAAGAGCGACATCATTGATGTGTACAGAGAAAAGAGTCGGCCCGAGAATTGAACCCTGTGGCACCCCCATATAGACTGGCAGAGGTCCGGACAACAGGCCCTCCCATTTGACACACTGAACTCTATCAGAGGAGTAGTTGGTGAACCAGGCGAGGCAGTCATTTGAGATACCAAGGCTGTTGAGTCTGCCAATAAGAATGCGGTGATTGACAGAGTCGAATGCCTTGGCCAAGTCGAGCGATACGGCTGCACAGTATTATCTTTTGTCGATGGCGATTATAATATCGTTTAGGACCTTGAGCTTGGCTGAGGTGCACCCATGACCAGCTCGGAAACCAGATTGCATAGCGGAGAAGGTACGGTGGCATTCGAAATGGTCGGTGATCTGTTTGTTAACTTGGCTTTCGAAGACCTTAGAAAAGGCAAGGTAGGATAGATATAGGTCTATAACATTTTGGGTCTAGAATGTCTCCCCTATGAAGAGGGGGATGACCACGGCAGCTTTCCAATCTTAGGGGATCTCAGACGATACGAAAGAGAGGTTGAACAGGCTAGTAATAGGGGTTGCAACAATTGCGGCGGATCATTTTAGAAAGAGAGGGTCCAGATTGTCTAGCCCAGCTGATTTGTAGGGGTCCAGATTTTGCAGCTCTTTCAGAACATCAGCTATCTGGATTTGGGTGAAGGAGAAATGGGGGAGGCTTGGGCAAGTTGCTGTGGGGGGTGCAGAGCTGTTGACCGGGGTAGGGGTAGCCAGGTGGAAAGCAAGGCCAGCCGTAGAAAAATGCTTATTGAAATTCTTGATAATGGTAGATTTATTGGTGGTGAGTGTTTCCTAGCCTCAGTGCAGTGGGCAGCTGGGAGGAGGTGCTCTTATTCTCCATGGACTTTACAGTGTCCCAGAACTTTTTTCAGTTTGTGCTACAGGATGCAAATTTCTGTTTGAAAAAGCCAGCTTTTGCTTTCCTAACTGCCTGTGTATATTGGTTCCTAACTTCCCTGAAAAGTTGCATATCGCGGGGGCTATTCGATGCTAATGCAGTACGCCACAGAATGTTTTTGTGCTGGTCAAGGGCAGTCAGGTCTGGAGTGAACCAAGGGCTATATCTGTTCCTGGTTCTACATTTTTTGAATGGGGCATGCTTATTTAAGATGGTGAGGAAAGCACTTTTAAAGAATAACCAGGCATCCTCTACTGACGGAATGAGGTCAATATCTTTCCAGGATACCCGGGCCAGGTCGATTAGAAAGGCCTGTTCGCTGAAGTGTTTTAGGGAGCATTTGACTGTGATGAGGGGTGGTCGTTTGACCACGGACCCATTACGGACGCAGGCAATGAGGCAGTGATCGCTGAGATCCTGATTGAAGACAGCAGAGGTGTATTTAGAGGGCAGGTTGGTCAGGATGATATCTATGAGGCTGCCCGAGTTTATGGATTTGGGATTGTACCTTATAGGTTCCATGATAATTTGGGTGAGATTGAGGGCATCTAGTTTAGATTGTCGGACGGCCGGGGTGTTAAGCATATCCCAGTTTAGGTCACCTAACACTACAAACTCTGAAGATAAATGGGGGGGCAATTAATTCACATTTGGTGTCCAGGGCGCAGCTGGGGGCTGAGGGGGGTCTGTAACAAGCGGCAACAGTGAGAGACTTATTTCTGGAAAGGTGGATTTTTTAAAGTAGAAGCTCGAACTGTTTGGGAACAGACCTGGATAGCATGACAGAACTCTGCAGGCTGTCTCTGCAGTAGATTGCAACTCCACCCCCTTTGGCAGTTCTGTCTTGGCATAAAATGTTGTAGTTGAGGATGGAAATTTCCAAATGTTTTGGTGGCCTTCCTCAGCCAGGATTCAGACACGGCTAGGACATCAGGGTTGATGTCAACCATACATAGAGGCATTTTTCAGCTATGATTTTACCACTAAGAATCCAGAATGGAAATGACAATGGGGCCAGCACAGGACGTAATACACCCTTACAACTTTCTACTTTTTGATCTTCTTGACTTCTTATCTGGTAAACTGCTACTGTGTGTCAAGAAAAGAGCCCCAATTAGGGGTTAGTGTACTCCAGTAAAAAAGGTCTGGTTTAGATTAAAAACTATTGCCCTGTGTTCTCGTTCATAGGGGCATGAGAGACTAGTCAGTGGTAGAATTGAGTTGGCTTTTATCGGCCCAAACACCCATAGACCCACAAGGTTGAGGTTACTCATGGACAGTAATTAGTAATAAAAAATTGTTTGCATTGATGCATTGTGTCTTCTAACTGTCCAAGAAAAGGATCCAAAGTGTTAAGAAATATTTGTTCCCATAAATACAAAGGAGGATGTCTCTCCTCATACCTCTGGCACTTTAGTCAGACTGCCAGACTGTGCACCACAGAGCCAATCAGGAGAGAATACATACAGGTCAAAGGTGCCAATTGAAAGTCAAGGGGTGTCTGTGCCTTTTGGATTACTCTCTCTTTACAGATAACCCCTGTGACTTGAACAGTCTGCTCTGCTCATGTCTGAAAGTGACAACGCCAGCAGCCAAGATAGTTTTTCACAGTATGTCATAAAAAACGATTACACTTATGAATGTATGTAAAATGCTAATATGTATTAGATCCAGTACAATGGAATAACTAAGACCTGAATTTGAATGCAGCGTGTTCCGATTCCTCCTTCTCTTTCTGTCCAGCAGGGTCAACCAAAAACACTTGGCCTGATGGTTCATGCAGATACTGGGGAAGCAATATAGAAATGTATTGATCCATTAAATGATTTTACTATTAAATGACCCATATCACAACCCTCGTACCTCTTCACAAAAATGTACCTAAATCAATTTTGGAAAAAATATTTTACTCACAAAAGACAGGAATTTATTTTCCCAGTTATAAATAGTATGCCAATCATCAAATAACTATTTTCATCAGAAAAACGAACCCTCAAATGCAATATTGCATTTTGTAAGTTGTCTGCAGGTGGCTTGTTGTGAATGCACTCAAATATCAAGTCATTATCAGGTTATGTAAACTGTGTTCTAATACTCAACGTAGAAGGATTTGTCTTAATGTACAGTATATGAAAGTGATGCTATGAAAAGGATTATTTCACGTTATCAAGCTCACTGTGACTGACAAATCACTGCCTATTACTGTGATTAAAAAGAGCATATGAAACAGTGTTTTTCATGAGGCCTACCTGTGCGCCTTCCTTTAAGCACCTCTGTTTGAACACCTCTCCTGTCCTTGATCCATACCACATACAGCCATTTGCGGATCTTTTCAGTGTCCATGTGAAAGATAGTTATTGCGAGGATGGAACATTTGTTGACTTAAAAAAATATAATTAAACACCCATGTAAAATGAAGGTCTGCAAAGCTTACAGATTTAAGTCTAATAGCATGAGATGAAAGTAGACAAACATCAGAGTGTGCGATATGGAGTGGACATTCTGAACCTTGTTTGAAGTCACCAGGTCACATGAACAAGGAGCTATTGAAATTCTACATTTGGAAAAATTAATGTAAAAGCATGTGAGATAAAAATGGACAAACTAAATGGTGTGCAATGTGTAGGGCCACTGAGTGGACATTCTGAACCTTAATTGAAGTCACATGACCAAGGAGCTATTGAAATTATACATTTTGAAAAATTAATTTAAAACCATGAGAGATAAAAATGGACAAACTAAAGGGTGTGCAATGTGTAGGGCCACTGAGTGGACATTATGAACCTTGTTTGAAGTCACTAGGTCACATGACCAAGGAGCTATTGAATTTTACATTTGGAAAAATTCATGTCAAATAATTTGAGAAGAAAATTGACAAACTAAAGGGTGTGCAATATGTGTCTATGCCATTGGGTTAGCTACAACCAGTTTTGAAAGTGTTAGGAGTAATGGTTAAAGAGCTATTGAAATGTGAAAAAATTCATTTGTCATGTTGACGGTCCCTAACTGCTGTTGGTGGACGTAAGGAAAACTACAGGCGAAGATCCTTTGAATATCCAACCTGAAACTGTCTTTACCTCGGTCCGTTCCATGTCTTCTCTGGGGATATGGAGGAAGTATGATCAGAGGGGTAGCCTTGTATATTTGAGAAAGTCAAAGAAAAAAAGTTTTTTTACAAAATATATGAGACTCAAATAAGGTGTAAGTCCTACAACAAAGCTTGTATAGTATATTCATAGCTACACAGAGATGTGTCTGGTTAGACTGTAAACTCTCCTTCCAGACTCACATTAAGCATCTCCAATCCAAAATTAAAGCATCCTTCACTCATGCTGCCAAACATACCCTCGTAAAACTGACTATCCTACCGATCCTTGACTTTGGCGATGTCATTTACAAAATAGCCTCCAACACTCTACTCAGTAAATTAGATGCAGTCTATCACAGTGCCATCCGTTTTGTCACCAAAGCACCATATACTACCCACCACTGCGTCATGTATGCTCTCGTCGGCTGGCCCTCGCTTCATATTCGTCGCCAAACCCACTGGCTCCAGGTCATCTATAAGTCTTTGCTAGGTAAAGCCCCGCCTTATCTCAGCTCACTGGTCACCATAGCAGAACTTTCACTGGTCACCCCAAAAGCCAATTCCTACTTTGGCCGCCTTTCCATTCAGTTCTCTGCTGCCAATGACTGGAACGAACTGCAAAAATCACTGAAGCTGGAGACTCATATCTCCCTCACTAACTTTAAGCACCAGCTGTCAGAGCAGCTCACAGATCACTGCACCTGTACATAACTCATCTGTAAATATCCCATTCAACGACCTCATCCCCATACTGTTATTTATTTTATTTATTTAGCTCCTTTGTACCCCAGTATCTCTACTTGCACACTCATCTTCTGCACATCTATCACTCCAGTGTTTAATTGCTATACTGTATTGTAATTATTTCGCCACTATGGCCTATTGATTGCCTTACCTCCCTTATCCTACCTCATTTGCACACACTGTATATATACTTTTTCTATTGTATTATTGATTGTATGTTTGTTTATTCCATGTGTAACTCTGTGTTGTTGTTTGTGTCGCACTGCTTTGTTTTATCTTGGCCAGGTCGCAGTTGTAAATGAGAAGAATGTTCTCAACTAGCCTACCTGGTTAAATAAAGGTGAAATAAAATAAAAAATAAAAAAGTGTACAAAGCTCTCTCTCTGACCATAATTCTATATTCCTGATTCCTGCTTACAAGCAAAAAGTTAAGCAGGAAGCACCAGTGACTCGATCAATATAAAAGTGGTCAGATGAAGCAGATGCTAAGCTACAGGACTGTTTTGCTAGCACAGACTGGAATATGTTCTGGGATTCTTCCGATTGCATTGAGGAATACACCACATCAGTCACTGGCTTTATCAATAAGTGCATTGAGGACGTCGTCCTCACAGTGACTGTACGTACATACCCCAACCAGAAGCCATGGATTACAGGCAACATTCGCACTGAGCTAAAGGGTAGAGCTGCCACTTTCAAGGTGCGGGACTCTAACCCGGAAGCTTACAAGAAATTCGAAACAGGCAATGTGTCAATACAGGACTAAGATTAAATTGTACTACACCAGCTCCGACACTCATCGGATGTGGCAGAGCTTGCAAACCATTACATACTACAAAGTGAAGCACAGCCGAGAGCTGCCCAATGACACAAGCCTACTAGACAAGCTAAACTACTTCATGCTCGCTTCGAGGCAAATAACACTGAAACATGCATGAGAGGACCAGCTGTTCCGGACAACTGTGTGATCGCGCTCTTCGCAGCCGATGTGAGTAAGACCTTTAAACAGGTCAACATTCACAAGGCCGCAGGGCCAGATGGATTACCAGGACGTGTACTGCAAGCATGCGATGACCAACTGGCAAGTGTCTTCACTGACATGATCAACCTCTCCCTGTCCGAGTCTGTAATATCAACATGTTTTAAGTAGACCACCATAGTCCCTGTGCCCAAGGACAGTAAGGTAACCTGCCTAAATGACTACCGACCCGTAGTACTCACGTCTGTAGCCCTGAAGTGCTTTGAAAGGCTGGTCATGGCTCACATCAACACCATTATCCCATAAACCCTAGACGCTCTCCAATTTGCATACCGCTCTAGCAAATCCACAGATGATCCAATCTCTATTGCACTCCACACTGCTCTTTCCCACCTGGACAAAAGGAACACCTATGTGAGAATGCTATTCATTGACTACAGCTCAGCGTTCAACACCATAGTGCAATCAAACCTCATCAATAAGCTAAGGACCCTGGGATTAAACACCTCCGTCTGCAACTGGATCCTGGACTTCCTGACGGGCTCCCCCAGGTGGTAAGGGTAGGTAACAACACGTCCGCCACGCTGATCCTCAACACAGGGGTGAGTGCTCAGTTCCCTCCTGTACTCCCTGTTCAATCATGACTGCACGGCCAGGCACAAATCCAACAACATCATTAAGTTTGCCGATGACATGCATTTGGTGGTTGATCTACTTCTTTTCTGTGGGTGGCACTGTGTGCTCTTTTCGACGGATGGATCCCGGACTCTCCGGGGCTATGGAATCCGGGGGGTCGGGGGTGGTCTGCCGGGCATTGGGATGACAACCCAACTCGGGATGAGGAGGGCTTTTAGCGGGTGGAATAGTGATGACCAATTGGAGGTTTACTTAGTAGCAATGCAAATATCATGGTACAGCTATATAGACACTCAATCATCATGTTACTTTTTGATGGTACGTTTACAAACATATATTTTGATAAATAGAGTTGAAACTTGTATCTCATTATGGTAAGTGGTGAAATAAGTATAGCCAGTTATAATTGTAATGGCTTAGCAGATAATAAGAAAAGACGATCAATATTTACCTGGCTAAAAGAGACGGAATATAATATCTATTGTTTACAGGAAACTCATTCAACAACTTTAGATGAAGTTTTGTGGAAAAAGGACTGGGGGGGCAAAATATATTTCTCACATGGGCAAAGAAATTCAAAAGAGGAGATGATATTAATTTACAGTAATTTTGATCCAAATGTGCAAATTGGCCAAATAGATCATCAAGGTAGATGGATTATTTTAAATATGTTATTGGACAATAAACAGATATGGCTTATTAACCTATACGGTCCAAATAATGATGATCCAAGCTTTTTTGAAAATATATATAAGAATTTATCAACTCTACAAGCAACACTAGACTCTATTATTATGGTGGGAGATTTTAATACGGTCTTAAATATCTTTAGTGGACCGGAAAGGAAATAACACTACAAACTATCACCCTTAGGGACTTAATGAAATCATGAATGTCATGGATATATTGGAATTAGTAGATATATGGAGGCTTAAATACCCTGACCTAGTGAAATATACATGGCAGAGGCTTAATCATGCTAGTGGTCTTGATTACTTTCTTATGTCATTCTCTCTGGCACCAAAAATTAAAAAGGGGTTGATAGGGGACAGAATGCGGTCAAATCATCACATAATTGGTATATATATTTCTCTTAAAGAATTTCCACGTGGGCGAGGATATTGGAAATTTAATCAAAGCCTACGTGATGACAACTTGTTTATAACTAGGACAGAAGAATTTATAACTGACTTTTCCCGACATTACATACGTACAGCAAATCCCCTTATTGTATGGGACACTTTTAAATGTGCCTTTAGAGGCCATGCAGTTCAGTACCCTTCTATAAAACAAAAGCAATTTAGATCAAAATAGTCCATATTAACAAAGGAAATTAATAACTCATGTACTGATTACCTCAATTACGTCCACTAACCTTCATTGACTCTGTACCGGTACCACCTGTTTGTAGTCTCGCTATTGTTATATTACTGCTGCTCTTTAATTACTTGTTCCTTTTATTTCTTATTATAATTCGTATTTTTTAAACTGCCTTGTTGGTTAGGGGCTTGTAAGTAAGCAGTTCACTGTAAGGTTGTATTCGACGCATGTGACTAATACAATTTGATTTGATCTATTGATCAAAAGAGGCGGCATTTTACGCCACCTGCCATGTACACCCGCTTGACCAGAAGCGGTTCAACTCGTGAATGTGCTGCCCTGCGCTCGCTTACCGACTGGAGTCTGGGGTATTCAGGACTGCTTTCTTTTCGTTTTCAAAAGCATCGGGAGGGAACTGCGTGTCCTTGAGTCCGTGATTGACGTGAGAAATCGTGAGGATAAGTTTATAATTTTTGTTAGGATCGACAGCAGCATTAGGCTTTTCATTCAGACTAGGGCAAGGATTCTACATTCACCACCGGACCATGACAGAGGATTTAAACATGTAAAATGCATTTAAACATTTAGAAAACGCCTGCTGGCAGACGACTGGTCCAAAACGGCACTATTCATCCCAAGCCGTGAGTCGGGACTTTTTGTCCGGAATGGAAATGTTTTATCGGAAAGCCTTGATGATCTGTGCTGAACTCACCCTATCCTATCCTTAAAACATGAAACATAAATGATGTTTAATATTGCTACAGATAGGGGAACGTCCAGGTCATTCTCTAATACTTTTGAGGATTTTGATTCCATACGCAGGGTGCTTCTATACAGGTCAGTATATTGATACATGCTATGCTATGGCAACGACGAAGGGAGTTGATATGAACATGTTTAGGTAAACTATTTGCACTTTCTTTGTCTTTCTTTTCGCATTCATTGCACTTTTGTTTGACTGTTGTTGCTTTGTCCAAAGCACTCTTAATGCCATATGGGATTTTAAAGGGATTTAAAGACCTCGTGCAGTTCGTGAGGATGGGGAGGGGGCGAACTAAACATAATTGGTGCTCCTGCCCATCTATTCAGAGTGAGATAGCGTGTTAAAATGTCGCAATATTTTTGATTTAGCTGCGTTTGTGATTTTATTAGATACTTTGCACATTTGAGATACATTTTTATCTCATATTTCCAGAGCGTTTCAGACAAATGTTTCGCTTAGTTTAGGCATAGTCAAGAAGAGGCACCTAACACTAGTTGACATTTTTGTTACTATTAACGTTGTTACACTGAAACATTTATTCAGTCAATCTTTTTTTATTGCACGCGTATTAGTGGCTAGACGGGGGCACGGGTGATTCTGTGTCCCTACTCCCTTGTCTGTTTTCTACCCTGCTAACGGAAAGCTTCCATGTTGTCAAGGAAACATGAACATCAGCCAACCACACTGAGACAATTTGCGTCACGTGGCATAGTTGAAGAGCCCGTATGCAGACAACATGGCGATAGACTGCCAATGCTCACAAAGTAGAAAGTAGCTCAAACGTATTAGCTTAATGTTTAGAGTTATGACCTGTATCATCTTGTCGAACATATTTAACGAATGGAATTATGACTACTAAAGATTATAGCGGGACGCTCGAGCCCCATGCAGATGCGCGTAAGCACCCGAGACGGGAGGGCGACGACAGGGAGGAACTGCATGACAACGGGAATGATAGTGAATCAACATCATCAAGTTACTGTCAGTCCGACTACTCGGAGTAAGATAACCCTGTACATTATTGCTTGTTGCTTCCAAAGAGAAACCCTATTTTTCAGAGGGCTATGGTATTGAAGGGCTGCCTGACTGTTTGCAAAATACAAATCATATCAAATTGTTTTGGTCACATACGCATGGTTAGCAGATGTTAATGCAAGTGTAGCGAAATGCTTGTGCTTCTAGTTCCGACAATGCAGTAATATCTAACAAGTAATCTAACAATTCCCCAACAACTACCTAATACACACAAATCTAAAGGGTTGAATGAGAATATGTACATATAAATATATGGATGAGCGATGGCCGAGCGGCGTAGGCAAGGTGCAGTAGATGGAATAAAGTACAGTATTTATATGTGATATGAGTAATGTAGGGTATGTAACATTATTAAAGTGGCATTGTTTAAAGTGACTAGTGATCCCTTTATTAAAGTGTCCAGTGAGTGGGTCTCAATGTAGGCAGCAGCCTCTAAGAGTTAGTGGTGGCTGTTTAACAGTCTGATGGCCTTGAGATAGAAGCTGTTTTTCAGTGTCAAGGTTCCAGCTTTGATGCACCTGTACTGACCTCGCCTTCTGGGTGGTAGCGGTGTGAACAGTGGCTCGGGTGGTTGTTGTCCTTGATGATCTTTTTGGCCTTCCTGTGACATCGGGTGCTGTAGATGTCATTGTGGGTAGGTAGTTTGCCCCCGGTGATGCGTTGTGCAGACCGCATCACTCTCTGGAGAGCCTTGCGGTTGAGGACGGTGCAGTTGCCGTACCAGGTTGTGATACAGCCCGACAGGATGCTCTCGATTGTGCATCTGTAAAAGTTTGTCAGGGTTTTGGGTGACAAGCCAAATTTCTTCAGCCTCCACCACACTGTCTGTGTGGGTGGACCATTTCAGTTTGTCTGTGATGTGTACGCCGAGGAACATAACTTTCCACCTTCTCCACTGCTGTACCTTCGATGTAGATAGGGGGTGCTCCCTCTGCTGTTTCCTGAAGTCGTCAATCCTCTTCTTTGTTTTGTTGACATTGAGTGAGAGGTGTTTTCCTGACACCACACTCCGAGTGCCCTCACCACCTCCCTGTAGGCTGTCTCGTCGTTGTTGGTAATCAAGCCCACTACTGTTGTGTTGTCTGCAAATGTAACCGATGTGAAATGGCTATCTAGTTAACGGTGGTGCGCGCTAATAGCGTTTTAATCGGTGACGTCACTCGCTTTGAGACCTTGAAGTAGTGGTTCCCCTTCCTCTGCAAGGGCCGCGGCTTTTGTGGAGCGATGGGTAACAATGCTTCGTGGGTGACTGTTGTTGATGTGTGCAGAGGGTCCCTGGTTCGCGCCCGGGTCGGGGTGAGGGAATGGACTAAAGTTAAACTGTTACATTGATGCTGTTGACCCGGATCACTGGTTGCTGCGGAAAAGGAGGAGGTCGAAAGGGGGGTGAGTGTAACCGATGTGAAATGGCTATCTAGTTAGCGGTGGTGCGCGCTAATAGCCTTTCAATCGGTGACGTCACTTGCTCTGAGACCTTGAAGTAGTGGTTCCCCTTGCTCTGCAAGGGCCGCGGCTTTTGTGGAGCGATGGGTAACGATGCTTCGTGGGTGACTGTTGTTGATGTGTGCAGAGGGTCCCTGGTTTGCGCCCGGGTCGGGGCGAGGGGACGGACTAAAGTTAAACTGTTACACAAACTTGATGATTGAGTTGGAGGCGTGCAGGGAGTACAGTAGGGGGCTGAGCACGCACCCTTGTGTGGCCCCAGTGTTGAGGGACAGCGAAGTGGAGTGTTGTTTCCTACGTTCACCACCTGAGGGGGGCCCGTCAGAATGTCCAGGACCCAATTGCACAGGGCGGGGTTGAGACCCAGGGCCTCCAGCTTGATGATGAGCTTGGAGGGTAATATGGTGTTGAATGCTGAGCTGTAGTCAATGAACAGCATTCTTACATAGGTATTCCTCTTGTCCAGATGGGATAGGGAAGGGTGCAGTGTGATGGCGATTGCATTGTCTGTGGACCTGTTGGGGCGGTATGCAAACTGAAGTGCTTCTAGGGTGGTTGGTAAGGTGGAGGTGATATGATCCTTGACTAGTCTCTCAAAGCACTTCATGATGACAGAAGTGAGTGCTATGGGGCGGTAGTCATTTAGTTCAGTTATCTTTGCCTTCTTGGGAACAGGAACAATGGTGGCCATCTTGAAGCATGTGGGGACTGCAGACTGGGATAGGGAATATGAATATGTCCGTAAACACACCAGCCAGCTGGTCTGCGCATGCTCTTAGGACACGGCTAGCGTTTAAATGTTTTACTCATGTCGGCCACAGAGAAGGGGGGGCAGTCCTTGTTTGCAACCTCAGCTGTCTAGCTGTCTAGTTATCTTTATCAGTTGCCACCTCAACTTTATAACTTGACAACCGAGGCAGCTCACTGGAAGCGACTTGACAGGTGAAGCAGGATGCACACCGACTGTAAAGTGGTCTAGAGGTGGCTTACTGGCTACTGTTATTCTTCACCAATGTGTGGACAGTGATCGATGCATGGCTTTGCAGTATCAACATCTGTTTCATTAAGCTCATGGCATACATTCTTATTATAAAGGCAAGGTAGGCCTTTGCTATGTTCACCTAACAAATTCTGTGTAGTGTATGGATTCTATGAGATTAGTTTAAAAGTTTATAATTATAATTTATTACATTTCTATAGCGCTTTCATAGAATCTTAATGTACTTCAAGAGCAAAAAACAAACAAGCAATATATCATGACAGATCAACCAATAGAGGCCAAGTCTTTGAAAGCTGCATGGTTGATGATGGTGATGGAGTCTGCTGTTGATCTTATAGCCACTGGACTTCTCTTCCACTCTGTGTAGCAGACACTTGATGCTTCATCAGGTCTGGGCGCCAGAAAGATCACCACTCACAGTTCAGAATAGTAGCCAGTCGTCCTCACTACGTGCCCTCTGCCTCAGCACTGCTGTAGTCCTCTATCTTACGCTTCAAGCGACTCTAGCAAACAAAAAGCTAGCCAAGCCAAAAAGTGCTAATTTGTCAGTCAATATGGAAATCCGGGGCTCAAAAACAGCAGATACTGTATATATACAATTAAAACTCTTATGTTATCAAAAACAAAAGAGCTGATTTCAAATTCTATAATTAAAAACACCTAAAAAATAACTAAATATGTAGCTACACTTTTACCAGAGTTCTGTGCTGAGGCTGCTACTAGGGCTCCATGGCAACTATATGTTATTATTTGTATGTTTTTATTGTTGTCTGGCCGTCTCATTGACTTGGCCATTGTTTGCCTCTAGTCTACCAATTCCAAGCAATCCAAATACAATCAGTTTAAATGTTGAGTTCACCGTATCCAAAGAGCCTCTCAGAGTATGAGTACTGATGTAGGATCAGTTTAGCCTTTTAGGTCATCGTGAATAACATTATATGGACTGGTTGGGACCTGATCCTAGATTAGTACTCCTACTCTGAGATGTTTTGAGGATAAGGGACTAGAGCTCTATCTGCACTGCTGCACTGGTATGGACAGATCATCAGTGTAGTTGCACTATTCTGGGCCTAGTATACTACTCTCCTCCTCTTTTCTATCAAAGTTTGGGGAAATGTATTTTTCCAGTTTGGAAACTTAACCTTCATAAATAATTATATGCTATTTACCATCCTTAGTGAATTTATGGATGTGTTTTCCAAGAGTCTACCAGAGGCAGCACAGCTTCATTTAGAGGGAGACCGACTGACAGAAAAAAATGCCTGGCAGAATTTTTTTGGTTTTCTTTTTTGCTGAGTTAGGGCATTTTCTCCCTCGGGGCGGTGATGTGGGTTTCCCTTTTTCTCGTCTCTGCCTGTCTCAAAAAATGCCATTTCTAGTCTTTCTCCAGGCGTGTTGTTTTCTTTTCCCCCAAATGCCACACGATAAATTAGAACAGAAATGCACTCCACTGGGAATGAGTAAGAGAGAAGATTAGGGGATAATAAAACATCTTGTAAATGTAGTTGTTTTGAAGTATTATTAAATTAAAACAACAATGTATGTCATACAACTTTACACCTGTAGCCTACATGGTGGTTGTCCTCTTACAAATGTGCCTTTCAGTCATCGCTCTCTCCTTGACTGGAGTTATTCACTGACCCAGAACACAATACAAGATGGGCTATCAGAGGTTCTGTCTGTTTGACGGAGTTTCACTTGTTACACAGTAGTATAATTGTGTTACTAACCCGTTTGAATAGCATCATACAAGACTCATACAAGACTCATGTTTAGATGGGGATTGAAGTCGACAAGGGCTAATCTGACATACTGTGATGAAAGCCAATGTGCTCTAAATTGATTAGAATATATGCACTTTTAATCCTCAAGCGAGCCTTACGCCTCTACACTGTAGTTCTTGCCAAATTAACCTGACAATCCCTATCAGATGGGTTCACTGGGGAGGCAAACCATCACTTTTGACTCTGCTCTCAAACAGTTTCACTCAGTCTATGCTTTTTGTCTGTTCATTCCTAGCGACCTAGAGCCAGAATGGCTGGACGATGTCCAGAAGAACGGCGAGCTCTTCTACCTGGAGCTGAGCGAGGGCGAGGAGGAGGCGGCATTAGCTCAGGCTGCCGCCAATAACGGCCTCTCCACCAATCACGTGCACTTCAGCGAGAAGGAGGCAGAGATCATCAGTGAGGAGTGCAGGAAGTGTCCTGATGGCACTCCAACCAAAGGAGAGCCCAAGCTGAAAAGACTGGCCAGGATACTACGGAGGAAGAGGCGGCCATCCCAGCGGAGTGGGCCCGACGGAGGAGCCAAAGACTCGTCATCGCTTCCGACGTCCATCTTGAAAAACCAGGCGGGGCAGAGGGCGGGGCTGGTGGTCCAGCAGCAGCAGCTGAAGGAGGTGTGTGTCTACCTGAACCCCAAACGGCTGGGCAGCTGCTCCCCTCCTCCCCCGGAGAGAGGGGGTCTACTGGAGGCTCTGCTGGGGGTGGTGCATCGCCCGTCCTGGGGCCAAGGAGACCCTGCAGGGGGGAGGGGGGAGAGGATCACTGTCCACGGCCTGGTGCCCAACAGCCCCGCCATCAAGTGTGCACAGATACTGATCGGTGAGTGTTCAAAACCTCACTGTGGGGATGTCCGAAATGGTACCCTATTCCCTATATAGCCAACTGATTTTGACCATAATCGCCCTGGTCAAAAGTAGTGCTCTTTTAAAGGGAATAAGGGTGCCATTTCAGACTCACCTAATGTGTCTGTCATATACACATTGCCAGACCTTTGGATGGGCACTGGCAGAAATCCCAGAAAGACTGCAAGACATTTTTTATTGACATAATTGACATGATATTAAGTACTTATAAAATTGTGTTTTACAGCAAATCGTTTCTTTTGTGGAGACTGACGTCGACACAGTTGCTTTGGGCAGACCAAGGAATGCAAAGAAACTCCACATGAGTTAGTGTTTAAAGCCATGCCTTTCATGTAGCCTACCACTCCATGCTAAAACAATTAGCCTAGACTCGTTAAATACTTGAAATAATTGAGGTGAAGTCTTTGTTAGGGAGATAGGAATGGATAGAGGTCTGCACAGGGGCAGGTGAAACTCCTTGATATACAAAAAGAAACAACAGCACGTTTGGCTATTTCTATATCCGTGGACTATATCTCCAGACTGCTCCTCTACTAAAACCGTACTATTTGGAAAACAGATGACACAATACTTTTTCGCCGTACCAACCAAAGTTGTTAGGAATTCGACTTAGTGCAGCTCATTTAAAACAGGGCCGAAAAGATACACGCATACATACAGTTGAAGTGGGAAGTTTACATGCACCTTAGCCAAATACATTTAAAATTTTTAATCAGAGTAAAAATTCCCTGTCTTTGGTCAGTTAGGATCACCACTTTATTTTAACAATGTGAAATGTCAGAATAATAGAACAGAGAATGATTTATTTCAGCTTTTTATTTTTTCCATTACATTCCCAGTTGGTCAGAAGTTTACATACACTCAATTAGTATTTGGTAGCATTGCGTTTAAATTGTTTAACTTGGGTCAAACATTTCAGGTAGCCTTCCACAAGCTTCCCACAATAAGTTGGGTGAATTTTGGCCCATTCCTCCTGACAGAGCTGGTGTAACTGAGTCAGGTTTGTAGGCCTCCTTGCTCGCTCACGCTTTTTCAGTTCTGCCCACAAATTTTCTATAGGATTGAGGTCAGGGCTTTGTGATGGCCACTCCAATACCTTGACTTTGTTGTCCTTAAGCCATTTTGCCACAACTTTGGAAGTATGCTTGGGGTCATTGTCCATTTGGAAGACACATTTGTGACCAAGCTTTAACGTCCTGACTGATGTCTTGAGATGTTGCTTCAATATGGGGCGGCAGCGTAGCCTAGTGGTTAGAGCATTGGGCTAGTAACTGGAAAGGTTGCAAGTTCAAATCCCCGAGCTGACAAGGTACAAATCTGTCATTCTGCCCCTGAACAAGGCAGTTAACCCACTGTTCCTAGGCCGTCATTGAAAATAAGAATTTGTTCTTAACTGACTTGCCTAGTTAAATAAAAAGATATATAAAAAAAAACCACATAATTTTCCTCCCTCATGATGCTATATATTTTGTGAAGTGCACCAGTCCCTCCTGCAGCAAAGCACCCCCACAACATGATGCTGCCACCCCAGTGCATCACAGATGGGATGGTGTTGGTCATAATGGCCAAATTGTTCTATTTTTGATTCATCAGACCAGCGGACATTTCTCCAAAAAGTACGATCTTTGTCCCGATGTGCAGTTGCAAACCGTAGCCTGGCTTTTTTTATGGTAGTTTTGGAGCAGTGGCTTCTTCCTTGCTGAGCGGCCTTTCAGGTTATGTCGATATAGGACTCGTTTTATTGTGGATATAGATACTTTTGGACCTGTTTCCTCCAGAATCTTCACAAGGTCCTTTGCTGTTGTTTTGGGATTGATTTGGACTTTTCGCACCAAAGTACGTTCATCTCTAGGAGACAGAACGCGTCTCCTTTCTGAGCGGTATGACGGCTGCGTGGTCCCATGGTGTTTATACTTGCGTACTATTGTTTGTACAGATGATCGTGGTACCTTCAGGCGTTTCATAACAGAACATGGCCAAGATGTTCAAATGTTCATAAATGACTAGCATGGTCAAATAATAATAATCACAGTAGTTGTCGAGGGTGCAACAGGTCAGCACCTCAGGAGTAAATGTCAGTTGGCTTTTCATAGCCGATCATTGTGAGTATCTCTATCGCTCCTGCTGTATGTGAACTTCTGACCCACTGGAATTGTGATACAGTGAATTATAAGTGAAATAATCTGTCTGTAAACAATTGTTGGAAAAATGACTTGTGTCAAGCATTAAGTAGATGTCCTAACCGACTTGCCAAAACTATAGTTTGTTAAAACAAGAAATGTGTGGAGTGGTTTGAAAACGAGTTTTAATGACTCCAACGTAAGTGTATGTAAACTTCAGACTTCAACTGTACATTCATTTGTATAGCCTACAGTACGGACTCGATAGAGTACGTTTGCAGAAATATCACTATTGACGCTTATTTTTGCTATCTATGTCAACATGCTGCTGTTATGCATTGACTTCCTCCTCCTCTTCCTCAGGTGATGACCTAGTAGCAGTGGACGATGTGGATGTTACCACAGAGAACATTGAGAGGGTTCTCTCCTGCATTCCTGGGCCTACACAGGTGTGTATGTGTGTTTCCAAGACCACTCACCCCACTCATTACTGCCGTATTAAAAGAACAGTAGTTAGAGGGAAGTATGCACTGTTGTGTTTGAGGTACATTTATTATTAGCTGTAATGCTGCTTTCACAATGCAAAAATATACCAAAGACCTTCAACAGATTAGATGTTTGTTGAGCTCTATTCACATGAATTGACCCTAGTGATCATGTATCTTTCTCAGCTCTTGGTTTTCTTCATGAATAGACCACATAAAACCTACACGTCTCTGTGTCCCAAATGGCACCCGGTGCAGATCAAAAGTATTGCCCTATGTAGGGATTAGGGTGCAATTTTAGGCGTAGCCTCTGCAACAGCCACCAAAGAAAGGGAAGTCCTCCACATGAACTCAATTAAAAACAAACACATTTTTTCAAACCACCACGTCTGCTCGAAAGTGTTAGAAGCTGGTTTCTACACACAAGGCAGAAACACACACACTAAGACGCAAGGTAGACACACATACAGACACGCAAGGCAGACCAAGAATGTGTGTCAGGATCATTCCACTGCCCCACACGTTAAGTGAGGGCTAGGATGTCACTGCAACATGTTGGCATAAACCCAATGGATGCTATACTGTAGCTCTGATCAAAGTCACACATTCATAAGGCTAGAATGCCTTGAGTTGGCCGAATTCAGAGCTGAGATAAGTGAGCTACATCATTAATTGACCTCAATGAGAGACGTGCTTGAAATTTCAAGATAAAGTGTGTGGATCTGAAGTACGAATACCAGATACTTATCTTGCTTTGCACAATGAATCAATGAACCAAACCAAGCTAAGTGTACAGTGCCTTCAGAAAGTATTCACACCCTTGGACTTTTTCCATATTTTGTTGTTACAGCCTGAGTTTAAAATGAATTAAATAGAGATGTTGTGTCACTGCCCTACACATGAATCACATTATTCAATAAATAAATGAACCAAACCCAGCTAAGTGTACAGTGCCGTCAGAAAGTATTCACACCCTTTGACTTTCTCCACATTTTGTTGTTACAGCCTGAGTTTAAAATATTGTGGTAAACCGTGGGGTGTTGGGTTGAGCGTGCAGAGATTGACACAGAGACGGGGAGGTTTTAGTCCGCAAAAACAACTTTAATAAGACAGAAAATAAACATAACAAAGAAAATCACTTAGGTTTGGCTCGGTCCTTCTCTACTGTGGCTTGGTGTCGGTCTCTCCCCGTTCTCTCTCACGGTTTGCCACCGTGCTCCTTTTATTTGGCCTCCACGGCTGGTTGGCACTTTCCTCTAATTACCTCCACTTAGAGCTGTCCGTGTCGGGGTGCCCAGCTCCCGTATTCCCAGCAGAGGGAGCCAACGTCGCCTCACCAACCTCCCCTCTATTACCATCCCCCGGGGTAGACCTCCTGGGATAGTCGGGCCTTTGTTAAGTCTGTGGGGAGAAGCTATTGCGGCAAAGTTAGGTACAAATCTACTGTAGTACCCTGCTAACCCCAGGACTGACTTCACCTGCCTCTTGGTTTGGGGGACCGGCTATCCCCTAATGGCAGCAATCTTTCTTTCTTTCTTGGGGTTTCACATTTCCCCTCCCGATCTGATAGCCCAGGTACTCCACCTTGGTGTAGCCCAGCTTGCCCTTGTGGGGGTTCGCGGTCAGACCTGCATCCCTTAGCGCATCCAGCACGGCCTGTAACCTACAAAGATGTTACTCCCAACTGTCACTGTGCACAATTATGTCTTCCAGATAAGCAGCGACGTACTCACTGTGCGGCTGCAGGACGCGGTCCATGAGTCGCAGAAAGGTCGCTGGTGCCCCGTGGAGCCCGGAAGGCAGAACTCGGTAGTGGTATAGCCCCCCCGGGATGAAGGCAGTCTTCTCCCGGGAGGCCGCTGCCAGTGGCACCTGCCAGTACCCCTTCGTCAGGTCCAAGGTGCTGACGTATCTCGCTATCCCCAAGCGGTCGATCAGTTCGTCCATCCGGGGCATGGGGTAGGCATCGAACTTACTGACCTCGTTCAGGCTGCGGAAGTCATTACAGAAGCGGGCGGTTCCGTCCGGTTTCGGAACCAGCACTATGGGGCTAGACCACTCACTGTGTGACTCCTCCAGTACCCCCATTTCTAGCATTGTCGCCACTTCCCGCTGAACCGCCACCCTCTGGGCTTCTGGTATCTGGAATGGCCGTTTACGCACTTTTTCTCCTGGATGGGTGTGAATATGATGTTCCACGAGATCCGTGCGCCCCGGCACCTCGGAGAACACGGCTGTATTCCGCTGGACCAACTCTCTGAGCGCTTGTCGTTGGGTCGGGCTGAGGTCTTCCCCCATTGCAACTTCGACCGAGGGCGGGCCCTGCTGTGGCCGGGTCCATGTTACGCACAGCGCCTCACGTCCGTGCCATTTCTTCAGTAAATTCAGCTGGAGGGGTTTTCTCCACCCCGGTTGGCAGACCTTATAGTTGACGTCGCCTACCCGCTCAACAATGTCGTAGGGCTCATGCCACGTAGCCAGGAATTTACTCTCTGTTGTAGGGATCATCACCAAGACCTTCTCACCTGGTTGGAACTCTCGTGGTTGGGCCCCCCGGTTGTAGACACGCTCCTGGGTACGTTGCGCCTGGGCCATGTGCTCTCTCACCACTGGCCAAATCACCGTCATCCTCTCCCTCATCTCCTCCACATGTTCTACTACACTGCGAAGGGGGGTCGGCTGCTATTCCCAGATCTCCTTGGCTAGGTCCAGCAGCCTGCGGGGCAGACGGCCATACAGGAGCTCAAAGGGGGAGAACCCCGTGGATGCTTGGGGTACCTCGTGCACTGAAAACATCAGGTGGGGCAGCAGCTGGTACTAGTTCCTCCCGTCTCTCTCGACCTCCCGTCTCTCTCGTGACCTTCAGCATCTGTTTTTGGGTCTTGTTGAAGCGTTCCACCAGCCCGGCCATTTGTGGATGGTACACACTGGTCCTCACCTGTTTTATTCGTAACAGATTGCAGACATCTTTCATCACCCGAGACATGAACGCGGTGCCCTGGTCCATCAGGATTTCCCGCGGAATACCCACCCGACTAAATAAATGGAAGGGCTCCCGTGCGATACCTTTTGCTGCTGCCGTGCGTAGCGGGATTGCCTCAGGATACTGGGTGGCGTAATCCACGATGACCAGGATGTATTGATGTCCCCTCGCGGTCTTCACTAACAGACCCACCAGATCCATTTCCACCCGCTCGAATGGCACTCCTATAATGGGCAAGGGAACCAAAGGGTTTCGATAATGCACCTTCGGAGCTGTGATCTGGCACTCCAGGCAACTATGGCAGTAGTCCTCCATGGCACGCTTGACTTCGGGCCAGTGGAACCGGTTCCCGATCCGCTCCCTGGTTTTCTCCATCCCCAGGTGTGCCCCAAGCAGGTGGGTGTAGGCAAGCTGCAACACAGTCCTAACATACTGGCTGGGTATAAGTAACAAGTCTTTTGTCTCCCCATTATGCTTTACTACCTGATACAATAAATGATGCTTGATTGTGAAGTGGGGGTAGGTAGCGCCAATCACTTACCCCAGGTAGTATGCCATCCACCGCAATCACCTGGCCCCTAGCGTTCTGGAGATTGGGGTCTTCTAACTGGGCCATCCCGAACTGACCCGTGAGGATTCCAGTGTCAGGAGGTCCATCTAGGGCCTCCACCTCCATAAAGGGAAGCCTGAGGTCTTCCTCGCATGGTGGCTCGCTTGCCGAAGCGGGGTCATCTCCCTCCTCCAGGTTCGACTCAGGCCCAGTGGACACATCTCGTGGCGGGGGTTGGGTTGCACAGTCTTTTCTTCCCACCTCCCGTGCTCGCCTCCCCTGGTCCCTCCTCCACAGGGCCTGGAAGAGAGGGCAGTCTCGACCGAGGAGAATGGACACGGGTAGGTTAGGGACAGCTCCCACGCACATCTGGCACTCCCCCGTTGTGGTGGTTATCCTCACTGGCACCGTTGGGTACCTCTGTCACCTCCTCGTCCACTGGTTCCTCCTTCCCCTCTCGTGTGAGCCACAGCGGGTGGGCCAGGGTCACCATGCTGCCGGAGTCCAGCAGAGCGCTGGTGTCGATGCCATTGATTCGTACAGGAACCATCGGAGGGGCCGTCTCGGTGTGCGCCCAACAGGAGGTGACGTAACTTGCCATCCGGGTTACCCCAGAGCTGGGGGATGCGGAGGGCATGGCCTCCTCCCGGCCGGGACAGTGCCACGCGAGGATCTGGGTCCAGCAGCAGCAGCAGCAGCAGCAGCCGTCGGTTTGGGTCACCCTCCCGCTTCACAGCCTCTGCTGGTTCCGTCCGGGCCCCCTTCAGCCCCTCGCCTCTCTCTGTGTTGTTCGTCCCCCTCACCGCATCTCCTCTCTGCTCGGGCCCCTCTCAGCAGGTCCTGGGTGTTCTGGTGAATTTCCACCGCAGTCAGCAATTCCTTCAGGCTCTGGGGGTTCTGCATGCTCACCGTCTTCTTCATCTTGTATGGCAGGGCCCGAAGGTATTTATCCAGGACGAGCTTGTCGAGCATTGGGAAGGATCGGTATTTCCGTCAGTAGCCAGCCCTTGGTCAGGTGCACCAGGTTGCTCATCTGAGCATGGGTGGAAAGGGTGGGGTCAAAGGCCCAGTTGTGGACCAGTTGTGCACAGCATGGAAGATTGAACCCGTAACGGCTCAGTATCTCCCGTTTGAGTCCCTCATAATTTGAGGCCTGGTCAGTGTTCGAATCAAAGTAGGCCTTCTGGGCCTTCCCAGAGAGGTAGGGTGCCAACAGGCTAGCCCACTTGGGCTTGGGCCATCCTTCCCTCTGGGCCGTCCTCTCGAAGGTGCACAAATACGACTCCACGTCATCTTCCTCCATTAACGGCTAACAGTCTGCGGTTTTGTTGGGGCTGCTCCTCCAGTGCTTGCTCCTGGAGAGCCTGTTGCTTCTGCTGGCTGAGGATGAACTGAGCCACCAGCTCCTCCATGGTAATCTCCGTACGCTCGACCCCACGGCACCCAAAGCTACTGAGATACCCGCATTCTCCACCATATGTGGTAAACCGTGCGGTGTTGGGTTGAGCGTGCAGAGATTGACTGAGAGACAGGGAGGTTTTAGTCGGCAAAAACAACTTTACTAAGACAGAAAATAAACATAAAGATAATCACTTAGGTTTGGCTCGGTCCTTCTCTACTGTGGCTTGGTGTCAGTCTCTCCCCGTTCTCTCTCGCGGTTTGCCACCGTGCTCCTTTTATTTGGCCTCCACGGCTGGTTGGCACTTTCCTCTAATTACCTCCACTTAGAGCTGTCCGTGTCGGGGTGCCCAGCTCCCGTATTCCCAGCAGAGGGAGCCAACGTCGCCTCACGTACCTCCCCTCTATTACCATCTCCCGGGGTAGACCTCCTGGGATAACACAATATATTAAAACAAGATTTTGTGTCACTGGTCTACACACAATACCCAATAATGTCAAAGTGGAATTATATTTTTTGAAATGTTAACAAATTATTTAAAAATTAAAAGCTGAAATGTCTTCAGTCAATAAGTATTCAACCCCTTTGTTATGGCAAGCCTAAATAAGTTCAGGAGTAAAAATGTGCTTAACAAGTCACATAATAAGTGGCATGGACTCATTCTGTGTGCAATAATAGTGTTTAACATGATTTTTGAATGACAAAAAAAAGCAGACATTGAATATCCCTTTGAGCATGGTGAAGTTATTAATTCCACTTTGGATGATGTATCAATACACCTAGTCACTACAAAGATAAAGGCGTCCTTCCTAACTCAGTTGCCGGAGAGGAAGGAAACTGTTCAGGGATTTGACCATGAGGCCAATGGTGACTTTAAAACAGTTAGAGTTTAATGGCTGTGATAGGAGAATACAGAGGATGGATCAACAACATTGTAGTCAGTCCACAATATTAACTTAAATGACAGCGTGAAAAGAAGGAAGCATGTAGAGAGATTTTTTTTCTCCCAAAACATGAATCTTGTTTGCAATGAGGCACTAAAGTAAAACTGCAAAATATGTGGCAAAGAAATGTACTTTATGTCCTGAATACAAAGTGTTATGTCTGGGGCAAATACAACACAACACAACACTGAGTACCACTATTCATATTTTCAAGCATGGTGGTGGCTGCATCAAGCTATGGGTATGCTTGTCACCGGCAAGGACTAGCGAGTTTTTTGGTATGAAAATAAATGGAATACAGCTAAGCACACGCAAAATCTCAGAGGAAAACCTGGTTCAGTCTGCTTTCCAACAGACACTGGGAGACAAATTCACCTTTCAGCAGGACATTAACCTGAAACACAAGGCCAAATATACACTAGAGTTGCTTACCAAGACGTCATTGAATGTACCTGAGTAGCCTAGTTACAGTTTTGACTTAAATCGGCTTGAAAATCTATGGCAAGGCTTGAAAATAGCTGTCTATTAATGGTCAACAACCAGCTTGACAGAGCTTGAAGAATACATTTATTTTTTTAGGTGAAAATATTGTACAATCCAGGTCTGCAAAGCTCTTAGAGACCTTCCCAGAAAGACTCACAGCTGTAATCGCTGCCAAAGGTGATTCTAGCATGTATTGACTCAGGTGGTTGAATACTTATCTAATCAAGCTATGTTAGTGTTTTATTTTTCATAAATTATAACATTTGTAAAGAAAATTATCTTCCACTTTGTCATTACAGAGTATTTTGTGTAGATTGTTGACAAAAAAAGGACAATTAAATCAATTTTAATCCCACCTTGTTACACAACAAAATGTGGGAAAAGTCTACAATCTCTGCGTGTGACTGTTTTAGGAATTTTATGTTTGTCCATATTTAATTGGCTCCCTTGATCAAGATCCAGATGTCTTTGTCTCTGTAAATCCATTGTAGGAGGAATGGTTGAGTAGAATGGCGCTCACCACATAGGAACGGTGGGTTAACTGCCTCGTTCAGGGGCAGAACGACAGATTTTTACCTTGTCAGCTCGGGGGATTCAATCTTGCAATCTTATAGTTAACTAGTCCAACGCTCTAACCACCTGATTACATTGCACTCCACGAGGAGCCTGCCTGTTACGCGAATGCAGTAGAAGCCAAGGTAAGTTGCTAGCTAGCATTAAACTTATCTTATAAAAAACAATCAATCAATCAATCATAATCACTAGTTAACTACACATGGTTGATGATATTACTAGTTTATCTAGCATGTCCTGCGTTGCATATAATCGATGCGGTGCGTATCGTTGCTCCAATGTGTACCTAACCATAAACATCAATGCCTTTCTTAAAATCAATACACAGAAGTATATATTTTTAAACCTGCATATTTAGCTAAAAGAAATCCAGGTTAGCAGGCAATATTAACCAGGTGAAATTGTGTCACTTCTCTTGCGTTCATTGCACGCAGAGTCAGTGTACATGCAACAGTTTGGGCCGCCTAATTTGCCAGAATTTTACGTAATTATGACATAACATTGAAGGTTGTGTAATGTAACAGGAATATTTAGACTTATGGATGCCACCCGTTAGATAAAATACGGAACTGTTCCGTATTTCACTGAAAGAATAAATGTCTTGTTTCGAGATGATAGTTTCCGGATTCGACCATATTAATGACCTAAGGCTCGTATTTCTGTGTGTTATTATGTTATAACTAAGTCTATGATTTGATAGAGCAGTCTGACTGAGCGGTGGTAGGCAGCAGCAGGCTCGGAGGCATTCATTCAAACAGCACTTTCCTGCGTTTTGCCAGAGGCTCTTCGCTGTGCTTCAAGCCTATCAACTCCTGAGATTAGGCATTTAACCGATGTGAAATGGCTAGCTAGTTAGCGGGGTGCGCACTAATAGCGTTTCAAACTTCACTCGCTCTGAGACTTGGAGTAGTTATTCCCCTTGCTCTGCATGGGTAACGCTTCTTCGAGGGTGGCTGTTGTCGTTGTGTTCCTGGTTCGAGCCCAGGTAGGAGCGAGGAGAGGGATGGAAGCTATACTGTTACACTGGCAAAAAAAATAAAAAAAAGTGCCTATAAGAACATCCAATAGTCAAAGGTTTATGAAATACAAATGGTATAGAGAGAAATATTCCTATAATAACTACAACCTAAAACGTCTTACCTGGGAATATTGAAGACTCATGTTAAAAGGAACCACCAGCTTTCTTTCATATGTTCTCATGTTCTGAGCAAGGAACTTAAATGTTAGCTTTCTTACATGACACATATTGCACTTTTACTTTCTTCTCCAACACTTTGTTTTTGCATAATTTAAACCAAATTGAACATGTTTCATTATATTTGAGGCAAAATTTATTTTATTGATGTATTATATTAAGTTAAAATAAGTGTTCATTCAGTATTGTTGTAATTGTCATTATTACGAATAATGACAATTATTCGAACGAATTGCAAAAATCTCTGAAGTTGGAGACTTTTATCTCCCTCAACAACTTTAAACATCTGCTATCTGAGCAGCTAACCGATCGCTGCAGCTGTACATAGTCCATCGGTATATAGCCCACCCAATTTACCTACCTCATCCCCATACTGTTTTTATTTATTTACTTTTCTGCTCTTTTGCACACCAGTATCTCTACTTGCACATGATCATCTGATGATTTATCACCCCAGTGTTAATCTGCTAAATTGTAATTATTCGCTCCTATGGCCTATTTATTGCCTACCTCCTCATGCCTTTTGCACACATTGTATATAGATTCTCTTTTTTTCCCCTACTATGTTATTGACTTGTTTATTGTTTACTCCATGTGTAACTTTGTGTTGTTGTCTGTTCACACTGCTATGCTTTATCTTGGCCAGGTCGCAGTTGCAAATGAGAACTTGTTCTCAACTAGCCTACCTGGTTAAATAAAGGTGAAATAAAAAAATAAAATTACAAATACATTTTTTAAATCGTCCGATTAATCGGTATCGACTTTTTTTGGTCATCCAATAATCGTTATCGGCATTGAAAAATCATAATCGGTCGACCTCTAATATAGTAGGTAACAATCTCCACTTTTTTACATGAGGAAAACTGTCCAATTCTGAGAAATGGTGCTTTGATCGCCATTCAGGAAACCGCTCAAGCTTTTTGCTCATTCGTCTCCTCACACAGTCAAAACAGGGCCTCCAAGAAGTAAGAATTTGTAAATGACAGAGTGTCTGGGGAGTGATGGCGTTTGCAAAGAGAGAGGGAGACAGAGGTAGAGAGAGCGAGAGAAGCCAGACTGCGGCGGGGGTTGTTTTGGATAACCACAGGAAAACGACCATTACGCTGTGGCCACTGAGAGAACAGCTGATTAGAAGACTCGGCCAGATAGAAAATTACACTGTAGAGAAGAGAGGAAGAGAATAGATGAGAGGAGAACAGAGGAGAAAAAACAACAAGGCCTCTCGTCGGTCCGTCGTGGCTTAGGACGGAGCTACTGTAGAACTGGCATACTCCGAGGAAACTTCAACTTTGGTGGTGGTGGTTCTCTCTGTGTGTGTTTTGTCTGTGTGTGTGTGGCTACATGTGCGGCTGGCCAGCTGTATGTATGTTGGCACTTTTGCGTGTGTGAACGTCTGCCCTCCCAGGTAGAGCATGGTAGACAGTAGCTATTACATGGGCGTAGCAGCAGTTTGTATAAAGGTTTGGACCACCATGCCCTCTGCCTACCCTCATAGAATAGTATAGTATCATCAGTGATACTTTACTGTCTCTCTCTATCAATTACATTCAAAGGGCTTTATTGGCATGGGAAACATACATTTACATTGCCACAGCAAGTGAAATAGACAATAAATAAAAGGGAAATATACAATCAGAAATGAATAGTAAACATTACTCACAAAAGTTTCAAAAGAATAGAGGCATTTCAAATGTTATATTATTGGCTATGTACAGTGTTGTAACAATGTGCAAATACAGTGCCTTCGGAAAGTATTCATACCCCATGACTTTTCCACATTTGGTTACGTTAGACTTATTCTAAAATTGAATAAATAAAAAAATCCTCATCAATCTACACACGATACCCCATAATGGCAAAGCAAAAACAGAAATACCTTATTTACATAAGTATTCAGAGCCCTTGCTATAAGACTCAAATTGGAGCTCAGGAGCATCCTGTTTCCATTGATTTTCCAGATCTGGGGAAGGGTGCTCAAAAAAAACTGCAGCGTTGAAGGTCCCCAAGAACACAGTGGCCTCCATAGTTCTTAAATGGAAGAAGTTTGGAACCACCAAGATTCTTCCTGGAGCTGGCCGCCCTGGCCAAACTGAGCAATCGCGGGAGAAGAGCTTTGGTCAGGGAGGTGACCAAGAATCCGATGGTCACTCTAACAGAGCTCTAGAGTTCCTCTGTGGAGATGGGAGAACCTTCCAGAAGGTCAACCATCTCTGCAGCACTCCACCAGTCAGGCCTTTATGTTAGTGGCCAGACGGAAGCCACTCCTCTGTAAAAGGCACATGACAGCCTGCTTGGAGTTTGCCAAAAGGCACCTAAAGACTCTCAAACCATGAGAAACAAGATTCTCTGGTCTTATGAAACCAAGATTGAACTCTTTGTCCTGAATGCCAAGTGTCACATCTTTTAGGAAACCTGGCACCATCCCTACGGTGAAGCATGGTGTTGGCAGCATCATGCTGTGGGGATGTTTTTCAGGGGCAGGGACTGGGGGACTAGTCAGGATCAAGGCAAAGATGAATGGAGCAAAGTACAGAGATCCTTGATGAAAACCTGCTCTCCAGCGCGTTCGGAACCTCAGACTGAGGCAAAGGTTCACCTTTCTACAGGACAATAACCTTAAGCACACAGCCAAGACGATGCAGGAGTGGCTTCGGGACAAGTCTCTGAATGTCCTTCAGTGGCCCAGCCAGAGCCCGGACTTGAACCCGATCGAACATATCTGGAGAGACCTGGAAATAGCTGTGCAGCAATGTTCCCCAGTGAACCTGACAAAGCTTGAGAGGATCTGCAGAGAAGAATGGGAGAAACTCCCCAAATACAGGTGTGACAAGCTTGTAGCATCATACCCAAGAAGACTCAATGCTGTAATCACTGCCAAAGGTGCTTCAACAAAGTACTGAGTAAAGGGTCTGAATACACATGTGAATTGATTTTTCCGTTTTTTTATTTTAAATATATTAGCAAAACATTTTAAAACCTGTTTTTGCTTTGTCATTATGGGGTATTGTGTGTACAGTCGTGGCCAAAAGTTTTGAGAATGACACAAATATAAATTTTCACAAAGTTTGCTGCTTCAGTGTCTTTAGATATTTTTGTCAGATGTTACTATGGAATACTGAGGTATAATTACAAGCATTTCATAAGTGTCAAAGGCTTTTATTGACAATTACATGAAGTTGATGCAAAGAGTCAATATTTGCAGTGTTGACCCTTCTTTTTCAAAACCTCTGCAATCCGCCCTGGCATGCTGTCAATTAACTTCTGGGCCACATCCTGACTGATGGCAGCCCATTCTTGCATAATCAATGCTTGGAGTTTGTCAGAATTTGTGGGTTTTTGTTTGTCCACCCGCCTCTTAAGGATTGACCACAAGTTCTCAATGGGATTAAGGTCTGGGGAGTTTCCTGGCCATGGACCCAAAATATCAATGTTTTGTTCCCCGAGCCACTTAGTTATCACTTTTGCCTTATGGCAAGGTGCTCCATCATGCTGGAAAATACATTGTACGTCACCAAACTGTGTTTGTACCATTCTTTATTCATGAATATTTTCTTAGGCAAAATTTTGAGTGAGCCCACTCCCTTGGCTGAGAAGCAACCCCACACATGAATGGTGTCAGGATGCTTTACTGTTGGCATGACACAGGACTGATGGTAGCGCTCACCTTGTCTTCTCCGGACAAGCTTTTTTCCAGATACCCCAAACAATCAGAAAGGGGATTCATCAAAGAAAATGACTTTACCCCAGTCCTCAGCAGTCCAATTCCTGTACCTTTTGCAGAATATCAGTCTGTCCCTGATGTTTTTCCTGGAGAGAAGTGGCTTCTTTGCTGCCCTTCTTGACACCAGGCCATCCTCCAAAAGTCTTCACTTCACTGTGCGTGCAGATGCACTCACACCTGCCTGCTCTCATTTTTGAGAAAGCTCTGTACTGGTGGTGCCACAATCCCTCAGCTGAACGCCCAGGCGCTTGCTGAACTTTCTTGGGCACCCTGAAGCCTTCTTCACAACAATTGAACCACTCTCCTTGAAGTTCTTGATGATCCAATAAATGGTTGATTTAGGTGCAATCTTAATGGCAAGCAATATCCTTGCCTGTGAAGCCATTTTTGTGCAAAGCAATGATGACAGCACGTGTTTCCTTGCAGGTAACCATGGTTGACAGAGGAAGAACAATGATTCCAAGCACCATCCTCATTTTGAAGCTTCCAGTCTAGTATTCGAACTCAATCAGCATGACCAAGTGATCTCCAGCCTTGTCCTCGTCAACACTCACACCTGTGTTAACGAGAGAATCACTGACATGATGTCAGCTGGTCCTTTTGTGGCAGGGCTGAAATGCAGTGGAAATGTTTTTTGGGCATTCAGATAATTTGCATGGCAAAGAGGGACTTTGCAATTAATTGCAATTCATCTGATCACTCTTCATAACATTCTGGAGTATATGCAAATTGCCATCATACAAACTGAGGCAGCAGACTTTGTGAAAATGTATATTTGTGTCATTCTCAAACCTTTTGGCCACGACTGTAGATTGATGAGGGGAAAAAACTATTTAATACATTTTTCGAATAAGGCTAAATGTGGAAAAAGTCAAGGTGTCTGAATCCTTTCTGAAGGCCCTGGAGTTGAAGTATGAAAGAGAATAAATAGACAGATAAATGTAGGTTGTATTTACAATGGTGTTTATGCTCCACTGGTTTCTTGTGGCACGGGTCACAAATCTTGCTGCTGAGGTGGCACACTGATAGTTCACCTAATAGATATGGGAGTTGATCAACATGTGATTCTTTGTGAGTGTGTATGTGAGGGAAATATGTGTGTCTATTATGGTCATACATTTGGCAGGTGGTTGGAAAGTGCGGTTCGGTTTCCACCTTGTTTTGTGGGCAGTGGCCATATAGCCTGTCTTCCCTTGAGAGCCAGATCTGCCTATGGCAGCCTCTTTCAATAGCAAGGCCATGCTCACTGAGTCTGTACTAGAGGTCGACCGATTATGATTTTTCAACACCGATACCGATTATTGGAGAACAAAAAAAGCCGATACCGATTAATCGGACGATTAAAAAAAATAAAATATATATATATATATATATATATATATGCCATTAATACAGGTAATGAGTGGAGGACAGAGGAGCCTCATAAAGAAGAAGTTACAGGTCTGTGAGAGCCAGAAATCTTGCTTGTTTGTAGGTGACCAAATACTTATTTTCCACCATAATTTGCAAATAAATTCATTAAAAATCCTACAATGTGATTTTCTGGAATTTTTTTTCTCATTTTGTCTGTCATAGTTGAAGTGTACCAATGATGAATATTACAGGCCTCTCTCATCTTTTTAAGTGGGAGAACTTGCACAATTGGTGGCTGACTAAATACTTTTTTGCCCCACTGTATATATATGTATTTATATATATGTATATATATCATACACACACACACATTTTTGTAATAATGACAATTGCAACAATACTGAATGAACAATGAATACTTTTATTTTAACTTAATATAATACATAAATAAAATAAATTTAGTCTCAAATAACATGAGAACATATGTTAAAACGAACCACCAGCTTTCATGGGTCTTCAATATTCCCAGTTAAGAAGTTTTAGGTTGTAGTGCAGAAAGCAGAGCTTGTCTGCATGGTCCCCTGTCAGTCTGCTCCTCCGCGAAACACAGACCTTATTTGAAGTAGATCAAGACATTCTCTATGGAAGACATGAACGGTAAAATAACGAAGGAATCCCTTTCAAGTTCAGCCGCAAGTTATTACAGGAATTATAACGCGTCGACTATTTCTCTCTAAACCATAACCCTTTGACTAATCCGGAAACTATCACCTCAAAAACAAAACGTTTATTCCGTTCCGTATTTTATCTAACGGGTGGCATCCATGAGTCTAAATATTCCTGTTACATTGCACAACCTTCAATGTGATGTCATAATTACGTAAAATTCTGGCAAATTAGTTCGCAAAGAGCCAGGCGGCCCAAACTGTTGCATATACCCTGACTCTGCGTGCAATGAACGCAAGAGAAATGACACAATTTCACCTGGTTAATATTGCCTGCTAACCTGGATTTCTTTTAGCTAAATATGCAGTTTTAAAAATATATACTTGTGTATTGATTTTAAGAAAGGCATTGATGTTTATGGTTAAGTACACATTGGAGCAATGACAGTCATTGATTGATTGTTTTTTATAAGATAAGGTTAATGCTAGCTAGCAACTTAGCTTACTGCATTCGCGTAACAGGCAGGCTCCTCGTGGAGTGCAATGTAATCAGGTGTTAGAGCATTGGACTGGTTAACTGTAAGGTTGCAAGAATGGATCCCCCGAGCTGACAAGGTTAAAAATCTGTCGTTCTGCCCCCGAGGCAGAACATTCCTAGGCCGTCATTGAAAATAAGAATGTGTTCTTAACTTACTTGCCTAGTTAAATAAAGATTAAATAAAGGTGTAAAAATAAAATAAATAATATTATTCGGCAAATCGGCACCCAAAAATACCGATTTCCGATTGTTATGAAAACTTGAAATCGGCCATTCCGATTAATCGGTCGACCTCTAGTCTGTACATAGTCAAAGCTTTTCAATGTTTGGGTCAGTCACAGTGATCAGGTATTCCGCTACTGTGTACTCTCTGTTTAGGGCCAAATAACATTTGTTAATTCTTTCCAATGTGTCAAGTAATTACCTTTTTTGTTTTCTCATGATTTGGTTGGTTCTAATTTGTGTTCCTGTCCTGGGGCTTTGTGGGGTCTGTTAGTGTTAATGAACAGAGCTCCCATACCAGCTGGCTAAAGGGACTCTTCTCTAGGTTCATCTCTCTGTAGGTGATGGCTTTGTTATTGAAGGTTGGAGAATCACTTCCTTTTAGATGCTTGTAGAATTGAATTGCTTTTTTCTGGATTTTGATCATTAGTGGGAATCATCATCCTAATTCTCCTCTACATGCATTATTATTTACGTTGTACACAAGGATGTTTTTGCAGAATTCTGCATGCAGTCTCTCAATTTGGTGTTTGTCCCATTTTGTGAATTCCTAGTTGGTAAGTGGACCCTGGACGTCAGCAATGGGTTCTATAACTGATTCAAGTATTTTTTGCCAGATCTTAATTGGGATGTAAAATGTTATGTTCCTTTTGATGGCATAGAAGGCCCTCTCAGATCGTTCACAGCTTTGTGGAATTTACCTGTGGTGCTGATGTTTAGGCCGAGGTAGGTATAGTTGTTTGAGTGCTCTAGGGAAACAGAGTCTAGGTGGAATTTGTATTTGTCGTCCTGGCAACTGGAGCTTTTTTGGAACACCATTATTTTTGGCTTACTGAGATTTACTGTCAGGGCCCAGGTCTGACATAATCTGTGCAGAAGATCTAGGTGCTGCTGTAGGCCCTCCTTGGTTGGGGACAGAAGCACCATATCATCAGCAAACAGTAGACATTTGACTTCATGGTGCACAAGACACGTCTGATTCGCACCTGATTCCGTTGTGGGGCTACAGGGATGGTACAGTTCATCACTCTAAAATGTGATACTGAAATTGTATATGGTTATATTATGTAAAGATAATGGTGCAACACTAATAAATCAAATATTATTTTATAACAAATGCGCTTTCTCCCGCGTTGGATACAGTCGCTGTCTGCGGTTCTGGAACAATCTTCAGTGCGCTGTAGAATTGGCACCTTTCCCTATGTTGCTATCCTGTTTGGGCTAGGCATCCCGCTGGCGGGACAACTTCCGTTGAAACTGGAGGGCGCGCAATTCAAATAAATAATCATAAACATTATGGATATTAAACATTTAGGTACATACAAGTGTCTTATATCGGTTGAAAGCTTAAATTCTTGTTAATTTAACTGCACGGTCCGATTTACAGTAGCCATTACAGCGAAAGCATGCCATGCGATTGTTTGAGGACGGCGCCCCATATCAAAATACCAACACAGGTTTCATAAATTCACAAATAGCGATTAAATATTCACTTACTTTTTGAAAATCTTCCTCTGATTTGTCATCCAAATGGTCCCAGCTATAACATGTAGTGTCGTTTTGTTAGATAAAATCCTTCTTTATATCCCAAAAAGTCTGTTTAGTTGGCGCCATCGATTTGAGTAATCCACTCGTTCAACATGGAGAGAAAGGAATCCGAAAATCTACCAGTAAACTTTGTTTCAACAAGTCAAACTATGTTTCTATTAACTCCTCAGATACCCTAAAATGTAATCAAACTATAATATTTCTTACGGAAAGAAGTATGTTCAATAGGAAACCGATTTTTAGCAGGTGCGTCTTGTCTTCATCGCTCGCCCAAACACAAATTTCCAAGACTGTGTCCGTGTACTAAAACTCATATTTCTTTATCGTTTTGGAAGTTACAAGCCTGAAACCTTGAACATAGACTGCTGACAGCCTGTGGAAGCCATAGGAATTGCATCATGGGAGCTAGAATTCAGTATGTGTCACGACTTCCACCGAAGGTGGCTCCTCTTCCTGTTCGGGCGGCGCTCGGCGGTCGTCGTCACCTGTCTACTAGCTGCCACCGATTCCCTTTTCTTTTTCTGTTGGTTATGTCTGTATTGGTTTCACCTGTTTCTTGTTTGGGGGTTGTTTCAGGGCTATGTAAGCCTTCTATGCCCGCCTGCTTTTGTGCGGACATGTTCTCTGTTCTGTTTGTGGATGGTTGTGTTTTTGTTCTTTTTCGGACTGTTTGGTGTCCTATTTGGGTCGGTCTTTATTGCGCCTGTTGTTTTTGGCGTGACCATTACTTACCAGAATAAATATGGTTTTCCATATACCTCTGCTCTCTGCGCCTGACTCCGCACCCACCACTCCTAGCTACGTGACAGTATGCCCCTATACTTTCCATTGTTAAGAGCTTGAGCTCTCAAAAGAAAAATTCTGGTTGATTTTTCTTTGGATTTTCTCCTAGCATATCTATTGTGTTATAGTCTCCTACATTATTTGAACCTTTCTACAAACTTCAAAGTGTTTTCTTTCCAATGGTACCAATTATGTGCATATCCTGGCTTCAGGGCGTGAGCAACAGGCAGCTTACTTTGGGCACGTCAGTCAGGCGGAAATTGAGGAAAAAAAGGGGCCTAGCCCTTGTTCTTAACTGACTTGCCAAGTTAAATAAAGGTTAAATAAAAAAATAGACATCCCTGTTTTTTGAGAAATGTCTGACTTTGACAGGTGTTGCCTACGGTTTGAGCAAGAAAACAATAACTGATTCGATAAATTGAACGAAGTTGCGCATAGTGCTATCGGAAAGTATTCAGACCCCTTGACTGACTTTGAAATTTTTGCAAATGTATTAAAAAATAAAAACAAATACCTTATTTAAATACAGTACCAGTCAAAAGTTTGGACACAGCTACTTATTCAAGGGTTTTTCTTTCTTTTTGTACTATTTTCTATATTGTAGAATAATAGTGAAGACATCAAAACTATGAAATAACACATATGGAATCATCTAGTAACCCAAAAAGTTTTTTTTACATTATTTTATATTTGAGATTCTTCAAAGTAGCCACCCTTTGCCTTGATGACAGCGTTGCACACGTGTGGCATTCTCTCAACTAGCCTCACAAGGTAGTCACCTGGAATGCATTTCAATTAACAGGTGTGTATTGTCAAAAGTTAATTTGTGGAATTTCTTTCCATCTTAATGCGTTTGAGCCAATCAGTTGTGTTGTGACAAGGTAGGGGTGATACACAGAAGATATCCCTATTTGGTAAAAGACCAAGTCCATATTATGGCAAGAACAGCTCAAATAAGCAAAGAGAAACGACAGTCCATCATTACTTGAGGACATGGTCATTCAGTCCGGAAAATTTCAAGAACTTTGAAAGATTCTTCAAGTGCAGTCGCAAAAACCATCAAGCGCTATGATGAAACTGGCTCTCATGAGGGCCGCCTCAGGAAAGGAAGACCCAGAGTTACCTGTACCAGCTGAGAGACAAGGATGACCTACTATGCTATACTATACTATACAATACTATGCATGCCTGTCTCTCTTGGCTAAGAGTCGAGGAAAGACTGACCGCATCGCTTCTTGTTTTCATAAGAAACATTTATGTTAGAAATTTCAAATTGTTTGCATAGTCAACTTACACACAGCACTGACACACACACACCCTACCAGACAGGCCACCAGGGGTCCTTTCACAGTCCCCAGGTCCAAAGCAAATTCAAGGAAACGTACAGTATTATACCGAGCCATGATTGCATGGAACTCCCTTCCATCTCATATAGCGCAAGCGAACAGCAAACCTGGTTTCAAAAAACAAATAAAGGAACACATCACGGCACAATGCCTTTCCCCCCAATGTGGCCTACTTTTTGTGTGTACGTCCTGACATGTACGTGTAACTGCTAGATGCACGCACACACACTACATGTTCATGTTTTTAAATGTATGTAAATTGTAAAGTATTTTGTCTGTGATGTATTTTCCCATTATGTGTCGGACCCCAGTAAGACTAGCTGTTGCCATTGGCGTCTGCTAAGGGGGATCCTAACAAAATGAAAAACTACGCAAATCAACAGCGTTGGATTGGTGTAAGAATGGACTTTCTACCATATTTCTGACACCAGTCCATTCATTTGTAATCCATTAGGGCAGTGAACAATTCTTGGAGAGATAGACAGACCGTTGCCAGTGTCACAGTGTTGAAGACGCATCCACACGCACGCACGCACACACACACACACACACACACACACACACACACACACACACACACACACACACACACACACACACACACACACACACACACACATCTGGTCTCTGGTCCTGATTTGTCTTGATTAAAGTCAACCAGAAATCCATAGCAGACCTCTCAAGTGGTGACAGGTTACTTCCCAGAGCCAGCCCGGTGCGTATGTGCATCTCGTGTGTGTGTGTGTGTGTCTACACAATTCTTTTCGGCATTTGTACAGTGTGTTTGAGTTTGAAGCTGCGCGTGTGCAGGCCATAGTATTTAGGGTCTGTTTTGAAATGTGAGAATGACCGACATTAATATTCATCTATTTTTATTTTTTATTTTTATTTCACCTTTATTTAACCAGGTAGGCTAGTTGAGAACAAGTTCTCATTTGCAACTGCGACCTGGCCAAGATAAAGCATAGTAGTGTGAACAGACAACACAGAGTTACACATGGAGTAAACAATAAACAAGTCAATAACATGGTAGAAAAAAAGAGAATCTATATACAATGTGTGCAAAAGGCATGAGGTAGGCAATAAATCGAATAATTACAATTTAGCAGATTAACACTGGAGTGATAAATCATCAGATGATCATGTGCAAGAAGAGATACTGGTACTGGTGTGCAAAAGAGCAGAAAAGTAAATAAATAAAAGCAGTATGGGGGGTGAGGTAGGTAAATTGGGTGGGTAGTTTACAGATGGACTATGTACAGCTGCAGCGATCGGTTAGCTGCTCGGATAGCAGATTTTTAAAGTTGTTGAGGGAGATAAAAGTCTCCAACTTCAGAGATTTTTGCAATTCGTTCCAGTCGCAGGCAGCAGAGAACTGGAAGGAAAGGCGTCCAAATGAGGTTTTAGCTTTAGGGATGATCAGTGAGATACACCTGCTGGAGCGCGTGCTGCGGGTGGGTGTAGCCATCGTGACCAGTGAACTGAGATAAGGCGGCACTTTACCTAGCATAGCCTTGTAGATGACCTGGAGCCAGTGGGTCTGACGACGAACATGTAGCGAGGGCCAGCCGACTAGGGCATACAGGTCGCAGTGGTGGGTCGTATAAGGTGCTTTAGTAACAAAACGAATGGCACTGTGATAAACTGCATCCAGTTTGCTGAGTAGAGTGTTGGAAGCTATTTTGTAGATGACATCGCCGAAGTCGAGGATCGGCAGGATAGTCAGTTTTACTAGGGTAAGTTTGGCGGCGTGAGTGAAGGAGGCTTTGTTGCGGAATAGAAAGCCGATTCTTGATTTGATTTTGGATTGGAGATGTTTGATATGAGTCTGGAAGGAGAGTTTGCAGTCTAGCCAGACACCTAGGTACTTATAGATGTCCACATATTCTAGGTCGGAACCGTCCAGGGTGGTGATGCTAGTCGGGCGTGCGGGTGCAGGCAGCGAACGGTTGAAAAGCATGCATTTGGTTTTACTAGCGTTTAAGAGCAGTTGGAGGCCACGGAAGGAGTGTTGTATGGCATTGAAGCTCGTTTGGAGGTTAGATAGCACAGTGTCCAAGGAAGGGCCGGAAGTATATAGAATGGTGTCGTCTGCGTAGAGGTGGATCAGGGAATCGCCCGCAGCAAGAGCAACATCATTGATGTATACAGAGAAAAGAGTCGGCCCGAGAATTGAACCCTGTGGTACCCCCATAGAGACTGCCAGAGGACTGGACAACATGCCCTCCGATTTGACACACTGAACTCTGTCTGCAAAGTAGTTGGTGAACCAGGCAAGGCAGTCATTAGAAAAACCGAGGCTACTGAGTCTGCCGATAAGAATATGGTGATTGACAGAGTCGAAAGCCTTGGCCAGGTCGATGAAGACGGCTGCACAGTAATGTCTTTTATCGATGGCGGTTATGATGTCGTTTAGTACCTTGAGCGTGGCTGAGGTGCACCCGTGACCGGCTCGGAAACCGGATTGCACAGCGGAGAAGGTACGGTGGGATTCGAGATGGTCAGTGATCTGTTTGTTGACTTGGCTTTCGAAGACCTTAGATAGGCAGGGCAGGATGGATATAGGTCTGTAACAGTTTGGGTCCAGGGTGTCTCCCCCTTTGAAGAGGGGGATGACCGCGGCAGCTTTCCAATCCTTGGGGATCTCAGATGATACGAAGGAGAGGTTGAACAGGCTGGTAATAGGGGGTGCGACAATGGCGGCGGACAGTTTCAGAAATAGGGGGTCCAGATTGTCAAGCCTATAGATTTGTCAAGCATGAATCTCTCCACCATACTGTTTCTGTATGTGTTTCCATTTGTGTGCCTGTCTGCCTGGGTTGGTTTGTAAAGTGTGTGTGTGTATGTGTTGTACAGTGTGGAATGAGCTCTGAGAATGACAGAGGGTTGTGCAGCTCTATGTTCTTCTGTCACTATTCTGGGGCGTGCCTTGTGGTGGAATCTGTTTCTGATTCACACACACACCCATGTCGCTTCACTTTCAGTGATCAGGAGGAATATAATCTCTCTCTGACAATCAACATTTTTCTGTTTACGCTCCTTCCTCTTTTCCTAAGTAAATCACATCACTGATGGCTCTGTATACGTGGTTTAACTGAACCCTTTCCTGTAGTGCCAGGCCAAACCATGAAATGGGGAGCACATGAGTTAAGCTGCAGCTCTAATGGACGGGATAAAATGCTGTTTATGACCATATTATGATCACAGTGTAGTTCCCATGCTGATTCTTGCCAACAGTGATTCTTCAGACTCGTACAAACTCACTGCCAGCTTATGTTCTGTGGCCAAACCCACAACGGGTCTTTTTTAAAGTGTTCAGAAAGGAAAAACTATGTAGAATGTGGTGGAAAGATGATGATCTCTTTGGATAGCTAACTTGCTTTGTCTCTCTCTCTCTCCCTTCCCTCTCTTTCTTTCTTTCTCCCTCCCTCTTTCTTTCTTTTCCTATTCCCCCCACCCTCTCTCTTCTCCCCCCTCCCGCCTGCCCAGGTGAAACTGACCCTGGTGACAGCCAGTCCAGGAGGACCAGGGGAGGGGGGTGTGGACGTGTCCTCTGCCCCCAGGCTCAGGCCCTCTCCCCCGGTCAGCCAGCTGGTGCGTCTGCTGTGGGGCGAGGACACGGTGGAGCTCCAGATGTCTATAGGACACATCCCTCACATCGTCATGTACCTGTCACTCAAACTGGACTCAGACTCCCCCCTGGAAGAGGTCAGTTCAGTTGGTCTCAGAAATGGCACCCTAAACGTATTGTGCCTCTAACTGCAGTTCAATGTTAGCTAAGTGCTTCCTTCAGACCCAGTGAAAAGCACCTCATGGATGCAGTTAATTTTTATACAGTCAATGAATGAGTACTTGACTGCATTAAGAGTCATTAAATGTTTAAAAAAATACCCATGTAGGAAATTCCTTGGCGCAGCACTTAAAAAGCTTGTTGGCACACAATGTTTTCTGACACAGAAGCTTTAGAGAACAGAACTACCACTCTGGTAGGCTTTCAGATCCAGGGCCTCTGGCTCTTTATAACAACATCCAAAATGTGTGTGCGCACACACACACACACACACACACAGTGGAAAAATAGAAACAGGAGAAAGGTGTGAAGAATAAAGTTAGTTCCTCTTGATAATATCTCCCCTGACGATACAAAACCATTACATCAGTAATGGGATAAATAAATGCCAATAATTGCACAAGGATTGAAGTGATTAACGTTAGTTTCACTGACTTCAATACAACAAATTAATTGGATTATATGACGCTTTTCCAAGTGCTCAAAGTGTTTTACATTGTAAGGGGTGAACTCACACCTCATAGATACATATTAACTATTTTATACTTTTTGGGCCAGTTTTCCCGCACACAGAACAAGACTTCTCGTGACATAAAAAGAATGCTCAATTGACACAGTCTAGCAATAAGCCTAAACCTAAACTGTGTCCGGGAAACTATCCCTTTAGTTGCTGGAGCAGACTCAGCAGGGGTCAGAGGACCTGTAGTGAAGGGCTTTGTTTTCTTGCTCTGTGGGAAAGTAAAGTACACTGAACAAAAATATAAACGCAGCATGTCAAGTGTTGGTCCTATGTTTCATGAGCTGAAATAAAAGATCCCAGAAATGTTCCATATGCACAGAAAGCTTATTTCCCTCAAATGTTGTGCACAAATGTGCTTGCATCCCTGTTAGTGAGCCATTTCTCTTTTGCCAAAATAATCCATCCGCCTGACTAGTGTGGCATATCAAGAAGCTGATTAAACAGCATGGTCATTACACAGGTGCACCTTGTGCTGGGGACAATAAAAGGCCACTCTTAAATGTGCAGTTTTGTTACACGTCACATCCACAGACAACGTGTATGGTGTTTTGTGGGCGAGCGGTTTGCAGATGTCAATGTTGTGAACAGAGTGCCCCGTGGTGGCGGTGGGGTTATGGTATGGGCAGGCATAAGCTACGGACAACTAACACGTGTATTTTATCGGTGGCAATTTGAATGCACAGAAATACTGTGATGAGATCCTGAGGCCCAATATTATTATTTTTTATAAGGTATCTGTGAGCAACAGATGCATATCTGTATTCCCAGTCATATCATGTATTTATTTAAATTGACTGATTTCCTCATACAGTGGCTTGTGAAAGTTTTCACCCCCCTTGGCATTTTTACTATTTTGTTTCCTTAAAACCTGGAATTTAAAATAGATTTTTGGGGGGTTTGTATCATTTCATTTACACAACATGCCTACCACTTTGAAGATGCAAAATATTTTTTATTGTGAAGCAAACAAGAAATAAGACAAAAAAACACAACTTGAGCGTGCATAACTATTCACCCCCCCAAAGTCAATACTTTGTAGAGCCACCTTTTGCAGCAATTACAGCTGCAAGTCTCTTGGGGTATGGTATGTCTCTTTATGCTTGGCACATCTAGCCACTGGGATTTTTGCCCATTCTTCAAGGCAAAACTGCTCCAGCTCCTTCAAGTTGGATGGCTTACGCTGGTGAACAGCAATCTTTAAGTCATACCACAGAATCTCAATTGGATTGAGGTCTGGGCTATGACAAGGCCATTCCAAGACATTTAAATGTTTCCCCTTAAACCGCTCGAGTGTTGCTTTGGTCATTGTCCTGTTGGAAGGTGAACCGCCGTTCCAGTCTCAAATCTCAGGAAGACAAACAGGTTTCCCTCAAGAATTTACCTGTATTTAGTGCCATCCATCATTCCTTCAATTCCAGTTTCCCAGTCCCTGCCGATGAAAAACATCCCACAGCATGATGCTGCCACCACCATGCTTCACTGTGGGATGGTGTTCTCGGGGTGATGAGAGGTGTTGGGTTTGTGCCAGACATAGCGTTTTCCTTGATGGCCAAAAAGCTCAATTTTAGTATCATCTGACCAGAGTACGTTCTTCCATATGTTTGGGGAGTCTCCCATATGCCTTTTGGCGAACCCCATATGTGTTTGCTTATTTTTTCCTTGACGCAATGGTTTTTTTCTGGCCACTCTTCCGTAAAGCCCAGCTCTGTGGAGTGTACGGCTTAAAAAGTGGTCCTTTGGACAGATACTCCAATCTCCGCTGTGGAGCATTGCAGCTCCATCAGGGTTATCTTTGGTCTCTTGGTTGCACCTCTGATTAATGCCCTCCTTGCCTGGTCTGTGAGTTTTGGTGGGCGTCCCTCTCTTGGCAGGTTTGTTGTGGTGCCAAATTCTTTCCATTTTTTAATAATGGATTTAATGATGCTGCGTGATATATTCAAAGTTTCTGATATTTTTGTATAACCCAACCTTGATTGTACTTCTCCCCAACTTTGTCCCTGACGTGTTTGGAGAGCTTCTTGGTCTTCATGGTGCCCCTTGCTTGGTGGTGTTGCAGACACTGGGGCCTTTCAGAACAGGTGTATATATACTGAGATCATGTGACAGATCATGTGACACTTAGATTGCACACAGGTGTACTTTATTTAACTAATTATGTGACTTCTGAAGGTAATTGATTGCACTAGATCTTATTTAGGGACTTCATAGCAAAGGGGTGAATACATAGGCACGCAACACTTTTCCGTTTTTTATTTTTTATAATTTTTTGAAACAAGTTATTTTTTTCATTTCCCTTCACCAATTTTGACTATTTTGTGTATGTTCATTACATGAAATCCAAATAAAAATCCATTTAAATTACAGGTTGTAATCCAACAAAATAGGAAAAACGCCAAGGGGGATGAATACTTTTGCAAGGCACTGTATGAATTGTAACTCAATAATTGCATTTATATTTTTGTTCAGTATAGTAGCTGCGCTTAATTTCAGACGCTTTCTCTCTTCTCTCTCTCTTAAAATTTTAATTCAAATTCAGATTGCTTTATTTGCATGAATTTGCAATTTTTAGGTATTGCCAAAGCAGTAGAGTGGTACAGCATTTCAGTAAATACAGAACACTGCAACGAGGATCATGAAATCCAGTTAATTTCAGTAGTAGTAATAATAGTACAGTTGAGGTTGGAAGTCGGAAGTTTACATGCACCTTAGCCAAATACATTTAAACTCAGTTTTTCACAATTCCTGACATTTAATCAGAGTAAAAAGTCCCTGTCTTAGGTCAGTTAGGATGACCACTTTATTTTAAGAATGTGAAATATCAGAATAATAGTACAGAGAATGATTTATTTCAGCTTTTATTTCTTTCATCACATTCCCAGTGGGTCAGAAGTTTACATACACGCAATTAGTATTTGGTAGCATTGCCTTTAAATTGGGATAACTTGGGTCAAACGTTTCGGGTAGCCTTCCACAAGATTCCCACAGTAAGTTGGGTGAATTTTGGCCCATTCCTCCTGACAGAGCTGGTTTATATGCCTCCTTGCTCGCACACGCTTTTTCCGTTCTGCCCACAAATTTTCTATAGGATTGAGGTCAGGGCTTTGCAATGGCCACTCCAATACCTTGACTTTGTTGTCCTTAAGCCATTTTTCCACAACTTTGGAAGTATGCTTGGGATCATTGTCCTTTTGGAAGACCCATTTGTGACCAAGCTTTAACTTCCTGACTGATGTCTTGAGATGTTGCTTCTATATATCCACATAATTTTCCTCCCTCATGATGCCATCTATTTTGTGAAGTGCACCAGTCCCTCTTGCAGCAAAGCACCCCCACAACATGATGCTGCCATCCCTGTGCTTCACGGTTGGGATGGTGTTCTTCGGCTTGCAAGCCTCCCCATTTTCCTCCAAACATAGAATGGTCATTATGGCCAAACAGTTCTATTTTTGTTTCATCAGACCAGAGGACATTTCTCCAAAAAGTACGATCTTTGTCCCCATGTGCAGTTGCAAACCTTAGTCTGGCTTTTTTATGGCGGTTTTGGAGCAGTGGCTTCTTCCTTGCTGAGCGGCCTTTCAGGTTATGTCGATATAGGACTCGTTTTACTGTGGATATAGATACTTTTGGACCTGTTTCCTCCAGAATCTTCACAAGGTCCTTTGTTGTTGTTCTGGGATTAATATGCACTTTTCTCATCAAAGTACATTCATCTCTAGGAGACAGAATGCGTCTCCTTCCTGAATGGTATGACGGCTGCGTGGTCCCATGGTGTTTATACTTGCGTACTATTGTTTGTACAGATGAACGTGGTACCTTCAGGCGTTTGGAAATTGCTCCCAAGGATGAACCAGATTGTGGAGGTCTACAATTTATTTTCTGAGGTCTTGGCTGATTTCTTTAGATTTTCCCATGATGTCAAGCAAAGAGGCACTGAGTTTGAAGGTAGGCCTTGAAATACATCCAGAGGTACACCTCAAATTGACTCAAATTATGTCAATTAGCCTATCAGAAGCTTCTAAAGCCATGACATAATTTTCTGGAATTTTCCAAGCTGTTTAAAGGCACAGTCAACTTAGTGTATGTGAACTTCTGACTCACTGGAATTGTGATACAGTGAGGTAAAAGTGAAATAATCTGTCTGTAAACAATTGTTGGAAAAATGACTTGTGTCATGCACAAAGTGGATGTCCTAACCGACTTGCCAAAACTATAGTTTGTTATCAAGAAATTTGTGGAGTGTTGAAAAACAAGTTTTAATGACTCCAACCTAAGTGTATGTAAACTTCCGACTTCAACTGTACATACTGTGTAATCATATATACATGTACAACACTACTGTTGTTGTATGGTGGAATCTTCGGTGGATACATTTAATTAAATGTTTTTAAAAATGGCTAGTAAATCAACAACAATGTGTAGCCTGTGTGTGTGCATTTTGAAATCTGTGTTTCTGTGGGTACACACACAGTGTGAGTGTTTCTATATTTATTTTCATGGAAAAAGGAGGACTTGACAGACTTGACAGGTGAAAGCGATATGGTGGAAGCTGATTGTTAGGTCAGAACATTAAGATGCATCTTGAAGACTGTGCTGGACAGAAATGTTTATTACTAGGAAGCCAATCATAGTTTCAGTGCCTGAAGTGTATACTACAAAGCAGGATCAAGGAGTTAGCCAGCTAACTTGCCTGAATATAACTTTGTCTGTGGTACGAGTGTTGGTGTTGTTGACCGAGAGGTGAATGTATGGCATTTTAAGGATTCTCCCAGCTTTTGTCCTTGTTTCCAGGGCTATGAGGTCCTACTCCTCATTCACCCCCCCCCCCCCCCCCCTCCCCTCAGCCCCTGTCCAAAGTGGTCGGCCCAAACTCACCCCGGCCCTCTCCTGAAGAGGTCGGCTCCACACCCTTCATAACAGACAGCATGTTGTGGAGAATACTAATATAACAGACAATACAGGGAACCTGCCCTGTGCTCTGTCTTCTCTAACAGACTGTCTGTCTGTGTACCTTCTCAGCAAGAGATCCTGTACCAGTACCCTGTTTCTGAGGCATCCAGCCAGCTGAAGGGAGTCAGAGGGATCTTCCTCACGCTGTGTGACATGCTGGAGAATGTCACCGGGGGACAGATAGTCAGGTAAACAAAGTCTGTACAATCATATACATATTGTGGGAGCTCGTTAAGTTTTGCAAGGAAATAAGAAAATGTCCACTTCCTGTTTGCCGTGGCCTCCAGAAGTACTGAAGAAGTTTATTGGGAACAGCAAATAGAGGGTTAGGTTAGTCATGTAAGACTGCCACGGAGGTAGTGAATATACAAAGCCCTAATTAAATATACAAACTACTAAAAATGGAAATTCCTGCCATGGTTATATTTCTTCACTATCTTTTCTCCTGCACCGGTTCTTCCTCCCGCTTTCCTCTCCTCCTCTCCCCCTCTTTTTTTCTGTGCTCTAACCTTCTGCCTTCTCCCCCTCCTCTCCTCTTCTGTCTTATTCCCCCTCTTTTTTTGTCTGCACTCTACCCGTCTTCTCTTCTTCTTTCTCCTCACCTCCATCCCCCTCTCCTCAGCTCGTCTCTCCTGCTCAGTAAACAGCTGGTCCATGTGGGCTACTGGAAGGAGAGCAACAACCTGCTGGTGATCGGCCTGCCTGCTGAGAGGTACCAACCAGTGGAGGCTGCAGAGGGGAGGACGGCTCATAATAATGTCTGGAATGGAGTCAATGGAATGGCATCAAACACATGGAAACCATGTGTTTGATGTATTTGATACCATTCCACTTATTCTGCTCCAGCCATTACCAAGAGCCGGTTCTCCCCAATTAAGGTGCCACCAACTTCCTGTGGTACCAACACATCCAATGTCAATCATAGCATCAAATACATACTTCCATATTCAATACACTGTCTCACTCAATCACATGTCAGCTAAATGTTATAGCTTTTCTTGACCATTGGCTCTAATAATTTGTTTGATGTCCTCCTCCTCGTTGACTGTGTGTTATGTTCTCTTGTTTCCTTCAGGGTTCCTCTGCTCTCTCTGCAGACGGTAGTGGGAGGTGTGGTCAGGACTCTCAACGTGATGTATGGCTCTCTGGGCAGGTCTGTTGACGGTCTCCAGTCCTGGTCATGGACTAGGGATGCATCCTAAATTTGACCAAAAGTAGTGCACTATGTTAGGAATAGGGTGCCATTTCGGACGCTGGTTTGATTTCCTGGTTCAAGCGGTTCCAGTCTTTATATTATATAATATTACATCAAACCTAAATAGGCTTCTTTCCCTCCACCTCTTCCCTTCCTCCATCCCTTCTTCCTCTCCTCCTCAGTGCGTTCTGCCAGGTGGACCACGCCCCCAGACTGGACCATTTCTTCTGCCTGTTCTTCCAGCAGCTGATCCACCCCTCCAGGTTGAGTGACAGCTCTGTGGCCACGCCCCCTGACATCTCGGAGACTCTCTTCCTGGACGGACTGCCGGCGGTCCGGTGGCTCACCCTGCCTCCTGAGATAAAGGTCTGCATGGGTCACAGCTTCGGGCCATGGATGTGATGAAGCACTTTTAGGAACTCCAGTTCATTTGTGTCTTCACCATTTGGTGTTTGTGCTTTCTCATGCTTTAACTACCTTTCTTGTCCTATGAAAAGTGTTTTAGACTCAGGTCAGTGATACGTTTAGGAATTTGCTCTTGCTATAATATGAATGTTTTTTTTTCAATCTTGATCAGGGATTAGCAACTCCAGTCCTCTGGGGCTGGAGTTGTCACTCTTTCCCCCCATCCCTAGCAAAACACAGCTGATTTAAACTATTTGCATTCTAAACTGAAGATCATGATTAGTTGATTATTGGAGTCAGGTGTGTTAGCTGGGACTGGAGCAAAAGTGTGACACCAATCAGGCCCTAAGGACTGGAGTTGCCCATCCATGATCTTGGATGTCTTTATTGATTTATGTCTCGTCTTTGCTGCCCTCTGCTGTCTGGCGGTAAAAATGACAAGTGATCCTGCCAACCAGTATACTGCTCAGACTCTGTTCCATTTCGAGATGCTCCAGACCATGGTTGACTCTGCAGCCATTGTTAGTGCAGAAATAAGTCACTACGTCTGTGATGTAGAATTACAATTGTATGTCAGAATTCTACTGATCGTCTCTGATCATCTGTCTATCCACAGATGGAGGTTGACACTGTTCTCTCAGACTTTGAATCATCAGATTTTGGAGAAATGGTAAGTCAAATCGTTACATAGGACTCTGGTCAAATCAGTGCACTTTATAGGGAGTATGGTGCCATTTCAGACGCACAGAAGGTCCAGTCCCCATCCCCATTAAACAGAGCCACCAGCTGTCTCCTTCCCTCTGTTGGGCCTTGTAGTGAGGAGAAGGTGAGTCTATTTCTGGACCTGCCTGTGGATATTTAATGAGCCAGTGAGTGAGTGAGAGAGCAGCAGGCTACTGAATCTTTCATGTCTGACCTTCTGAAACTGATAATGAAGATAGTCTTCTCTCTCTCAGTCAGAGGACTTCTATGGCATGAGGCGTCTCTACGTGACGCTGGGCTCCTGTCTGTTCTACAAGGTGGGTGTCACACACACACACACACACCTGTCTGCTGGAGCGCTGTCCTTTCCACACACACTTGACACCTGGGCCCACGGTGAAGCCCAACACCTCACAGACACCCTTGGATGGATAGGAAGAAAGAGCCAGTTAAATGTGATTATATAGATAGCATATCATCACCCAGGATAACACGCTGTACTTCTTCATTCCCTGGATGTCACACCATCAGCCTAACAACTAATGCTGACATATGAATGATGTGTAGAAGTAGGTCGTTCAGTAGACTCCAGTCTCCATCCCCATCACCTTAAGTGTAGAGAAGGTGTGGCTCTTTAATAAGATCAGGCAACCTGTGTTACTAAAAATATGAACACTATTTTATATTTATTGGGTTATCTGTGTGTGTGCGCGTGTGTGCGTTCTTTCGTTCCTGTGTGTGTGTTCTCTGTTTGTCTACTTGTGTGTGTGTTTGTTCCTGTGGGTGTGTGTTCTCTGTGTCTCTACAGGGCTACCTGATAGCCAACCACCTCCCCAAGGAGGACCTGCTGGATGTTTGTCTGTACTGCCAGCACTACTGTCTCCTCCCCCTGGCAGCAGAGCAGCGCGTGGGCCAGCTGGTCATCTGGAGAGAGGTGTTCCCACGACAGCGCACCCAGAACCCACAGACACAGACCAATAACAACCACTGTACCAGGCCAGGCTACTCTCAGCCACAGGGACGCTACTTCCTGCTCATAGTGGGACTGGTAAGATCGTAGTATTAAATAGAACACTACGAATGGACATTGGTATCCCGGCAACAGCACTAAAAGGACAGCCATCTTGGTCTGGAAAGCTTTCATTCTAGAAACACATTATTTTCTTCTGCATTACTAAAAATAAGAAATGCATCTTAATCCAGTTAGACTTGATCCCTGACCAAGATGGCTGCCATTATCAACTTAGACTCCTATCAATCTTTTCCATCTGTGAGTGAGTTGACCCTTTAACCCCCAGACACTTCCGTGAACCCACACATTCTCTCTCCTTCTCCCCCAGAGGCACTTCATGCAGTGCGTCCTCCTGGAGGCGGGGGGCTGTGCGTCCCCTGCCCTGGGGGCCCCGGGACCAGACTGTGTGTACGTGGACCAGGTCAAGGCCACCCTCCTGCAGCTGGAGGGGCTGGAAGTAGGAATGGAGGAACGCCTGGCCGCCCCGCCCACACCCTGCCTGTCTTGTGCTGACTGGTTCCTCCCCTCCTCTGCCCGTGACAGGTTAGTTTTAGTTTAATAGTTAAGTTTAGTTTTTTTTTATACTTTACAACAAATTAAACTTAGTTTAGTAGTAAAACACACATACACATTTAGGATCTTAATTTGAGCCAGTTTGCTACACCTGGAAAATAAGTTTGCAGCAACAGGAAATGTGAATTATAATTAATTGACATTTTTGTAGGGTTGATACCTTTTTTGTAAGGGAAAATCAAGTCTGAAATTTCAAAGTGGAAATTACAAACTTCAGAAGCCTTTTTAAACCTCAAATACAGTGCTTTCGGAAAGTATTCAGACCCCTTCACTTTTTCTACTTAGTTACATTAGAGCCTTATTCTAAAATTGATTAAATACTTTTTTTCCCTCATCAATCTACACACAATACCCTATAATGACAAAGTGAAAACTTGTTTTTAGACATTTTTGCAAATGTATTAAACTTAAAAAAACAGAAATACCTTATTTACATAGCTATTCAGACCCTTTGCTATGAGACTCAAAATTTGAGCACAGGTGCATCCTGTTTCCATTGATCATCCATGAGATGTTTCTACAACTTGATTGGAGTCCACCTGTGGTAAACCCACAGTTTGCAGTGCATGTCAGAGCAAAACCAAGCCATGAGGTCGAAATAGATCTGGGGAAGGGTACCAGAAAACACAGTGGCCTCCATCATTCTTAAATGGAAGAAGTTTGGAACCACCAAGAAACTGAGCCATCGGGGGAGAATGGCCTTGGTCAGGGAGGTGACCAAGAACCCGATGGTCACTCTGACAGCTCCAGAGTTCCTCTGAGGAGATGGGAGAATCTTCTAGAAGGACAACCATCTCTGCAGTACTCCACCAATCAGGCCTTAAAACCTCTTATGGCTGAGACGGGCTAAGATCCCGTTAACGGGATCGATTTGACAGCAAGCCAGTGAAAGTGCAGGGTGCCAAATTCAAACAACAGAAATCTCATAATTAAAATTCCTCAAACATACAAGTATTTCACACCATTTTAAAGATAAACTTGTTGTTAATCCCACCACAATGTCCGATTTCAAAAAGGCTTTACGACGAAAGCACACCAAACGATTATGTTAGGTCAGTACCTAGTCACAGAAAAACACAGCCATTTTTCCAGCCAAAGAGAGGAGTCACAAAAAGCAGAAATAGAGATAAAATGTATCACTAACCGTTGATGATCTTCATCAGATGACACTCATAGGACTTCATGTTACACAATACATGTATGTTTTGTTCGATAAAGTTCATATTTATATCCAAAAATCTCTGTTTACATTGGCGCGTTATGTTCAGTAGTTCCAAAACATCCGGTGATTTTGCAGAGAGCCACATCAATTTACAGAAATACTCATAATAAACAAAAATAAAAGATACAACTGTTATGCATGGAATTTTAGATCCACTTCTCCTTAATGCAACTGCTGTGTCAGATTTCAAAAAAACTTTACGGAAAAAGCACACCATGCAATAATCTGAGTACCGCGCTCAGACGACAAAACAAGCCATACAGATATCCGCCATGTTGTGGAGTCAACAGAAGTCAGAAACAGCATTATAAATATTCACTTACCTCTGATGATCTTCATCAGAATGCACTCCCAGGAATCCCAGTTCCCCAATAAATGTTTGATTTGTTCGATAAAGTCCATAATTTATGTCCAAATACCTCCTTTTTGTTTGCGCGTTTAGTACACAATCCAAACTCACGACGCGCGGGCAAGTCCAGGCGAAAGTTCAGACGAGAAGTCATATTACAGTTCGTAAAAACATGTCAAACGAAGTATAGAATCAATCTTTAGGATGTTTTTATCATAAATCTTCAATAATGTTTCAACCGGAGAATTCCTTTGTCTGTAGGAATACAATGGAACAGAGCTAACTCTCATGTGAGCACACGTGAGCACGCGTGATCAGCTCATGCCACTCTGGCAGACCCATGACTCATTCAGCTCTCATTCCCCCCTCCTTCACAGTAGAAGCGTCAAACAAGGTTCTAAAGACTGTTGACATCTAGTGGAAGCCTTAGGAAGTGCAATATGACCCCATAGACACTGTATATTGGATAGGCAAACCTACAAACCTCAGATTTCCCACTTCCTGGTTGGATTTTTTCTCAGGTTTTTGCAAGTTCTGTTATACTCACAGACATCATTCAAACAGTTTTAGAAACTTCAGAGTGTTTTCTATCCAACTCTACTAATAATATGCATATATTAGCAACTGGGCCTGAGTAGCAGGCAGTCTACTCTGGGCACCTTATTCATCCAAGCTACTCAATACTGCCCCCAGCCATAAGAAGTTAATGGTAGAGTGGCCAGACAGTAGCCACTCTGCAGTGAAAGGTACATGACAGCCTGCTTGGAGTTTGCCAGAAGGCACCTAAAGGACTCTGACCATGAGAAAAAAGATTATCTGGTTGATGAAACCAAGATTGAACTCTTTGGCCTGAATTCCAAGTGTCATGTCTGGAGGAAAACAGGTACCGCTTATCACCTGGCCAATACCACCCCTATGGTGAAACATTGTGGTGGCAGCATCATGCTGTGGGAATGTTTTTCAGCAGCAGGGACTGGGAGACTAGTCAGGAATGAGGGAAAGATGAATGGAGCCAATTACAGAGAGATCCTTGATGAAACCCTGCTCCAAAGCGCTCAGGACCTCAGACTGGGGCGGAGGTTCACCTTCCAACAGGACAACGACCCTAAGCACACAGCCAAGCCAACGCAGGAGTGGCTTCGGGACAACGCTGAATGTCATTGAGTGGCCCAGCCAGAGCCTGGACTTAAACCCGATCGAACATCTCTGGAGAGACCTGAAAATAGCTGTGCAGCGACGCTCCCCATCCAACCTGACAGAGCTTGAGAGGATCTGCAGAGAGGAATGGGAGAAACTCCCCAAATACAGGTGTGCCAAGCTTGTAGCATCATACCCAAGAAGATTTGAGGCTGTAATCGCTGCCATAGGTGCTTCAACAAAGTACTGAGTAAAGGGTCTGAATACTTATGTAAATGAGATATTTCATTTTTTTTTGCAAAAAAAATCCCCAAAAGTTTTTTTTGATTTGTCATTATCGAGTATTGTTTTTAGAAAAAAATATATTTAATACATTTTAGAATAAGGCTGTAACGTAACAAAATGTGAAAAAAGTGAATGGGTCCGAATACTTTCCAAATGCACTGTACACTACAAGTTTTACATTTCCTGCATTGTAAGGAAGTTATCCTGCGAAAGGGTGATCAAATTAAGATCCGACATTGGTATAAAATCCTCCAGGATGAGACAAAAAGGTCAGAATACTTACTTCCATTGTGGTCCTCAGGTTGGACCTCATGGCTGCATCGTCCCCTGTCCTCAGTAAGCTGGCTGGGGCTGTGAAGCCACCGTCCTCCACCCAGGGAGGGGGGAAGGGAGTGGGCAGGAGCCTCTTCGGAGGGGGTGCCCGGAGACCTAGCCCCCAGAGGAGTCAGTCAGACAGTGGGAGCGAGGGACAGCCGGAGGGGGGTGTAGGAGGGCAGACAGGGCTCAGTCCACACTCCACCCCGGACTCAGCCCGGAAGCTGGACGGGCGGAGAGACTCGCTGGGTTCTGGTGGATCTGATGGGAGTGGAGCCAGTGGAAGTATATTCAAGGTATCGTCATAACCTTCCCCCTTGCTAAGGTTCCATCAGCTGTATTGACTTTGATACATTACATTTGGTAGACACGCATACACAACTAGGAGAAAGTTGAGTTTTTAGTGAGCACAGTATGCATGGGAATCTATGGCTTTTGTCATTTACCAATGGATCTTTTGTTGTATATTTGTCCCCCTAGATTCCCAAGATGAAGCACCCTAACCCATTCTACCTGGGCACCCTGAAGAAGAGTCTGACAGAGAGAGAGACAGAGGAGATGTACCACACCATTAAGTGAGTGAAACAGGCCAACAATGTTATAAGTTAGTTTATCCTTGTTGTAATAATGGTCTAACGCCCCATTCCATCTCATTCAATTCCATTCCATCATTTTTTTATTACATTCCATCCATTCTCTATCATTCCATTCCATTATTTTCTATTCCATCCATTCTATTCCATTCGTTTCTATTCCATCCATTCTCTCTCTCTGTGCTGTGTTCCCAGGTTGACATCTGGGGCAGAGAACACTTTGTTCCACTATGTGCTGATGGAGACAGTACAGGGTATCTTCATAGCTCCGACACACAGGGAGCTGGCCAAGCTCAGCGGCTCCATCCACCCTCAGCTCATACGTAACTTCCACCACTGCTGCCTCTCCATACGGGCCACCTTCCAGCAGAGTCTACCGTCCAGGGTGAGATACAAAACACACACACGGGTGTGTATATGCACATGCACGCACATACCCAGACACACTCGTGCGCATGCTCTCTCACACACACACACACACACACACACACACACACACACACACACACACACACACACACACACACACACACACACACACACACACACACACACACACACACACACACACACACACACACACTCTTTCTCTCTCTCTCTCTCTCACACACACACACACACACACACACACACACACACACACACAACACATCCTCATATGTAACAATGTGTCTGAGTTGTAATAGCCTCGTCGCGAACTAGGCTTCCCTAAAATGGGAAGCCTGGGGAAGTTCCATGACAGAAATCATCTAGAGAGGGGTCGGAACCCGTTGTAAATCAGTGACGCCTCGCAACACATCAAACCAATCAAATTAGTGACGTAGGGACAACATTTCTCTGTTATTTCGAGATGAGCTAAAGCTGCAGCAAGAGGGGAGAAATGGCCTACAATGCTGACCATATCAATATTTTAAATGTTGATGCATTTGGCTGGAAAGCATGAGGGACAATAAATAGCTAGCCACAATGCGGTTCGTGTTGATAAGTCAGCTAACCTTGTAAGCTACCTAGGTATAACTAACTAGCTAGTTACATTTCTCTCACGATTATAAAGCCTACACATTTTTTATAAAAACAGCATATTATTGACCTAAAAGGTTAGCTGTGTTAGCCCAGTCGCTAGCTTATACAGGGTCAGTGATACATAGAGCTACCATGTGCTGTCTATCTATGGGAACAACTGCAATCATTTTGCATGTAACATTGCTAAAATGAATGAATGACCGCAGTGCTGAGGCGCCACTACAGCCTGGTGTTTGATCCCAGGCTGTTTCACAACCGGCTGTGACCAGGAGCCCCATAGGATGGCCCAGCGCAGTCCGGGGCAGGGGAGGGTTTCGCCGGTGGGGCTTTTCTTGGCACATCGTGCTCTAGCGACTCCTTGTGACTGGGCCGGGCGCCTGCAACCTGACCCCGGACGTCAGTCGAACGGTGTTTCCTCCGACACATTGTTGCGGCTGTAGGCTAACTCAACTGAGCTGCTATCTAGTTAACTTTTCACACTGTTAAACTATATTCATTCAATGTCATCAGCTAGCTAACTTTCTATTAGATCGCTGCAGGTTAAGCGAGCAGTGTGATAAGAAGTAGCGGAACACACCTGTTCAGGGCCTGATTAGTACTGGGATGGGAGACCGCCTGGGAATACCAGGTGCCGTAAGCTAAAAATATATATTAAAATGTTTTAAATACAATGTTACCTGTAATGCTCATCCCCTATACCAGCGGTGGCCAACCTTGCTCCACTGATCCCTAATCTATTGGGTGAGCAGACTTCTATTCGAACCCAGCAATAGCACACTTGATTATCAACTCATTAGATTTGATATGTAGAATCAGGTGTGTTATTGCTGGGCTGAAACAGAACCCTGCACACCCAGCAGACCTCTAGCAGGATTGGCCTGCTCCAATTCTAATAGGTTTATACATTGTGTGTGATTTCTAACTGTATTTTTGTATACAACATTTGCTAACATATAGGATATACCCTTAGTCTCTTGGGATATTCATTGGAACTCTATTCATCTGCAAACATGCTTTCACAGCTTTCCATATCTGTGGACAGAAAACATAACAAAGAAACAGGCTTCAGAATACTCATATTAGACAATACTGAATATTATGTTGCTATTATCTCTCTCTCCTCAAAGTTGTACTCTCTAGGGACTGGAACAGGAGAATATTTTCCTGCCACAAAATTACCTGCCCTATCCAGTAGCCTTTACTGACAGCTGGAGCTGCAATTTCACCCTCTCCCATGGCTGTTATCTACAAATGCATTTGGAGACTGTTTTTAATTTACAATGATTACATCAAGATAGCGATCTAATAGGAATTTAGCTAGCTGATGACATTTAATTAACTTCGCTAAACAGTGTGAAAAGTTAGCTAGATAGCAGCTCAGTCGAGTTAGCCTGCAAAGTGGCCTACTGTAGCCAGCTAGCTAGCTAATAATACATTGTTTTTAACATTTAAAAAATGGATTTACTTACTTGAATATGTTCTCCCGTTGCATCTGTTTTTTTGGTCCTTACAAAAACAAAATAATGGACAATCTTTACGATATTTTTGGTGGTAGCACGCTGCGGTCTAAGCCACTGCATCTCAGTGCTAGAGGCGTCACTACAGACCCTGGTTCGATCCCGGTTTAGAACGTGCTAGGACGTTTGACTTTACCAGCGTAATCCACTCTCAATTTCAATATATATAAATCACAGACTGTCGGCCACACTTGATAACTTTAAAAATAGCACTTGAAACTAGCATAGGGAACAACTACCCAGACGGGAAACAGTGACACACAGAACACATCCTTCTATGGGTGTGTGGGGGAGGGTTCTTGAAATCTAACATCCTATCAAAATCTTGCAGTTGAGGAATAACGGGGCATTGTCTGTGTCATATTTTGATGATTGTTAAATTGTAAAAAAAAGAAATGCCAATAAATATATTCTACCCCAAAAAATATTATCTTGCAGTTGGGAGACAGCAAACAATTCAAACTGTTTTTGCAATACAAAATTCTCCTTGGAGGTATGATAACGATGATTTTTGGGATGTATGGCAATGCGAGACTAGAGTTGTAATAACAAAGGTAGTGTTTATGTATAAAATCATAGACTTCTCTCTCTATATAAATGTGTGTTTATCTCTGTTAGCAGGGTAGGCGGGGTACAGACAGACCCCAGAGGACCCATGGGCTGGGCCCAGTGAAGGAACACGGGGTTCTGTTCCAGTGTAAACCTGAGAACTGGACCGACCAGAGGAAGCCTGCTCCCACCATGACCTACTGGGTGATAGGGTATATGACAGTACAAAATACTAAATGGTACCCTGTTCCCTATGTAGTGCACTATTTAAAATGTGTGAGGAGTCAATACTGCCATCTCAAATGGCATCCTATTCTATATAGTGCACACTAGGGCGCTCCGCTCATATGTAGTGTACAGTAAATGGTGAATAGTGTACGTGAGAGAACAAAGTGTTTCTAGTCAGATCTTAAATGGCACCCTATTCCCTATGTAGTGCACAATTTAGAGACCTAGCCAATATACTATATGAGGAAACACTTTGTCTTCTCACGTACACTATTCTCCATATGCTGTAGACTAGATTTGACCAGAGCGGCTCAGTGTACTATATGGGGAATAGGGTGCCAATTAAGACAAAGCCAACTGTGTCTGTGCTTACATAGTGTGACAGCCCACCCAACGCCACTGTATATGATTGAGTCTCCCATTATGATATTTATTTAGCCTCTGTTGCTATACAGGGTCAGTGTTATGGATTTGTGTGTGTTGGCAGCATTATGAGTGATGTCTGTATGAATGAATGTAGGGTTTGTAGTGTAGGGATGGTGGTCTGTCCTTGTAGAAATGACTGATAGCACTTTGGTTCTGTCTCGGGCTGTTGATTTTGGACGTGCTCCTGGGTTTGGGAGGGCTGTGTGTGTGTGTGTGTGTGTGTGTGTGTGTGGTGTGTGGTGTGTGTGAGAGACTACAGGTGGCCCTCAGGGAGAGAGGTCTATCTGAGTGGTAAAGAAGGGAAGTAAAACTGTCTGGGTGGTAGAGTAAAGAAGGGAAGTAAAACACTGGAGTTAACTTTGAGTGAGAGGCTTGGAGTAGCAGTTAGAGTTAGACACAGTTGCAGTTAGACACATACTGGGCAGAGAGATCTTCATTTATCAAGGTGGTCCTGTAATGCCTACTCTCCTGACCTCTAGTGCTTTTTGTTAGATTTTTTTAATCACTTAACAATTATATGTCCTGCCTACCTATGCTCCTCTACCTTGGGTGCGGCTCAATGATATCTCCTTCCTCCTGAAGTGTTCACTATTCCCCACAAAATGAAAAGCATTGGATTGGTGGAGGCATGGGCTAGAGGGTGTTTCCATATACCAGTCAATTCCTTTAAAATCCATGAAGGGAAGTGAACAGGTGCACACTTCAGGAGAATGTAGATATTATTAGGATGCCCCAGAAACCCACTCTGCCATTTTCCTCCTCTTTCTCACTTTGAAGCTCTGTTTTCTCTCTGTGTTCCAGCCGGATGCTTCTAGAACCCGTCCCTCAGGAATTCTATGTGTGTTTTCATGACTCCGTGGCAGAGGTTCCCGTTGAGATGGCCTTCCGCCTATCTTTCGGCCTGGCCTTGTGACGAGCCGTCTGCCAACAGTCTCTTAATGAACTCTGATAACACTACTACCTACAGACAGCGGTGCACAACCCTGGGTTCTTTTCATTAGGCATCAAATGGGAGAAAACTGATAGAAACAGGGAGGGGCTACCTGAACTCCAATAAGAACCGCTTGTTTGTTTCCCGTCACAAAATATTTTACAACAGTACACCCTAATGAACACGACCCTGGTATTCAACATTTCATAGTCGACCTCAACGCCTGCTTACTGTCTGTCTGAGATATTGCGGGAACTAAGACTTGTCTTGTTCCAGACAGACAATGATCACCTGACAGCAGATAAAAGGAAAGACCAAGGTTGTTCTCTGTTAGACTTGGACCAGCTCCAGTGGAACAGCAGGGCTGCGTTCAGCAGGGCACAACGCTGTGGAACATTCAGATAGAAATATATTAAATAGAAAAAACACACCTCTGATATGTAGAATATTATTGTAAGGAATCACGTCAGCTCTATTCATGGCATTTCTATCTGTAACGTCCCACTACACTTGCCTACTGAACGAAGCCCTGGGTTTACTGGATGCAACAATTTTCTGTCCGAAATGGCACCCTACTCCGTATTGAGTGCACAGCTTTTGAATCTGGTCAAAAGTAGTGCACTTTGTAGGGAATAGTGTGCCATGAATGTGGAAGGTAGGACAAGCCACTAAACTCAATAATACCTCAGAAAACAGGCTGATGTGACTGCAGCGAAAGCATTTTGCTTCTGCTCTGACCGTAGAAATAGAATCTCATTCTAGTTCAGTGATTCTGACATTGCTGTTCACTTAAAGGTGCTACACATAGGATTTTTATTTCTGCATTTTAATTTCTGAAAATGTCCATATTATATCTGCAGTAATAGTGGAATGAGTGTTTCACAGTACTACTTACCCGCCAGTGTTGTGATTGGCTGTGATATTCATCTATTGATTTTGACCCGCCAGAGCAGCATCTGTTGTCAAAGTGAGAAAGCTGTTCTGACTTTGGCTGTGTTATCTAGTGGAAATCGCTCTGTCATTTCCTGGTTGCAAAAATTCTACACTGTTCGCTCAATTCCAGTTTGTGTGAAAACAAGCACTGGATAGTGTAGGGAATCATTGTACAATCTAAATTGCTGTGAAATACCTTGCAAGTCACCTAGCATTAGGCTGCATTCCAAACAAAACTCCCCCTCATCCCATTTCCCCGTAACATGGCGGAGACTTGCACTTGAGCCTTTACTTTGGGTTTTGGTCCACCAGCTTCAAACAGCTGACAGCTGAAATTGCAGTGCAAAAATCCTGTGTAGCACCTTTAAGTATGCCTGACCAAATAATGTGACTGTTCTTGCCTGCTAGCCTCTCCACATTGGTATGGCAACCGCCTTAAGTGGAGTTAAATTCCTATATGTTGTTGATTGTGGGGAGGGTATTGTATTTAAGATGTACAGTATTTTGTATAGAAGTCAAATAATTTGTGATACAAATGCACCTTTGAGTCTGTTAATTAAAATAAAAACCTGTTTTGGTTTCCTGGTGTAATTTTCTCCATTTATCAAACAGTGTGTAACATGTTAACATGACGCTATACAGTGCTTTACGGCTTCCTAAATGAATACAAAACCATTAACGATATATTTACACAAATGAAAGTCCTTCATGATCAACAGGCAAAAGAGCACTTTGTAATTTTAGGAAAAAGCTGGTTTACTTCAGCTGATTCATTTCACAGAACAAGGTTACCTTGTTAAATTCTTATACAATCTACATCACGTGGACTACCACAAACAGGATCTAGAAATGAAATACAAACTGGCTAATGGGGCTGTAGCCTCCATTATAATGATGCGTCTTATCAGGGCTACATTTGACTGATGCATTGATTTGAACAACATTCATCTCTTTTGTAAGTACACATAATTATGTCATTAGTTTGCCACCAGAAATGCAGAGGAAATGACCAATTACTGGACACGTCAACAACAAAAAAATGCATTTTTATAATCTGCTAAATAAAAAATATCCACCTTGTCCTTTGATTTAGCCCTAGAGTCTGTACGGCCAGCAAGCCGAAACCTTCCAAAGAGGTCAAGTTCAAATGGCGCTCTCCACAACAAGGACCAGATTCTTCTTGTAGCACTCCAGACTACAGAGAGGGATCCCTGTCTTGGAACACGAGTACCTCTTCAGATTACTGCACCCGTTTACTCCGCACCCTACCGGTGCCGGTGGAGGGGGGCACAGGGGAGCAGAGGTGGGGGCTAGCACCCCCTTGGGAAAGGAAATCCCCATTCCCTGGGCCGAGTCGCAGTAGCGGACCATGGGACACTGGGCCTGCTTGGACTTACGTTCCCTCATGCTCTTGATCTTGGCCTTCGAGGTCTTGGTGAGCCTCTCAATGGTCTGGTTCTTGTTCTCCTCTGCCTTCTTGGCAGCCTGCAGGCGCCTCTTGCGGGCGCGCTCCTCCCTCTTCTGCATCATCTCAGCGGTCATCTCCTTCTCCTTGTAGCCCATGGGCAGCTCCAGGAGAGGCTGGTTCTGTTGCTTGTGCAGGAGGGCTTTCTGTAAGGCAGAAGCACACACACACAAATACACAGTCAGGTACAGTAGGATGTAGACCTAAATCTATAAGGTTAGATCATTTCTGTAACCTTCCAAGTTTTTAACCACTAGCAATTTCGCAGGTCATATCGTAACCTTAAATCACATGGTGGAGGAAAAACTCAGAACTCTACATGTCAGACTAGCCTAGGCCTGTCCGGACGGACCCTGTTACCTGTCTGGCTGTGAGCAGTGACTCATCGACCTCCTTCTTCAGCTCTCCGTTGTCGTCGAGCTCTCCTTTCTCCAGGGCGTCCAGCCACTTCTCCTCCTCGTCCACCGGCCCCCCCAGTCCTCCCAGGGAGTCAGAGTCCATGTCTGGCAGAGGAGACGGGTCCAGGTTACTGTCCTCATCTAGAGACAAGAAACAGAAAGAAAAGTGCATGGTCAAGATATTAGAATGACATGGCTGCGATCCAAATGTTTACACAAATAAAGCTGAAATGTCTTCAGTCAATAAGTATTCAACTCCTTTGTTAAAGCAAGCCTAAATAAGTTCAGAAGTAAAAATGTGCTTAAAAAGTATCACAATAAGTTGCATGGACTCACTCTGTGTGCAATAACAGTGTTTAACATGATTTTTGAATGACTACCTCATCTCTACCCCACACATAGAATTATCTGTAAGGTCCCTCAGTCCAGCAGAGAATTTCAAACAGATTCAACGACAAAGACCAGGGAGGTTTTCAATGCCTCGCTTAGAAGGGCACCCATTGGTAGATGGGTAAAAAAAAAAAAAAATCTAAGCAGACATTGAATATCCCTTTGAGCATGGCGAAGTTATTCATTATACTTTGGATGGTGTATCAATACACCCAGTCAATACAAATATACAGGTGTCCTTCCTAACTGAGTTGCCAGAAAGGAAGGAAACCACTCAGGGAATTCACCTTGAGGCCAATGGTTAATTTAAAACAGTTACAGAGTTTAATGGCTGTGATAGGAGAAAACTGAGGCTGGATCAACAATGTTGTAATTACTCCACAATACTAACCTAATTGACAGAATGAAAAGAAGGAAGCCTGTACAGAATAAAGAATATTCCAAAACATGCATCTTGTTTGCAAAAAGGTAATACTGAAAAAAATGTGGCAAAGCAAGTAACTTTTTGACCTGAATGCAATATTATGTTTTTGGGCAAATCCAATACAACAAATTACTGAGTACCACTCTCCATATTTTCTAGCATAGTGGTGGTTGCATCATGTTATGGATATGCTTGTAATCTCTAAGGAAGGGGGAGTTTTACAGGATAAAAAAAGAAATGGAATGGAGCTAAGTACAGGCAAAATCCTATAGGAAAACCTGGTTCAGTTTGCTTTCCACCAGACACTGGGAGATGAATTCACCTTTTAGAAGGACAATAACCTAAAACACAAGGCCAAATCTACACTAGAGTGCTTACCAAGTAGACAGTGAATGTTTCTGAGTGGTCGAGTTAGTTTTGACTTAAATCTGCTTGAAAATCTATGGCAAGACCTGAAAATGGTTGTCTAGCAATGATCAACAACCAATTTGAGCTTGAAGAATTCAGAAAATAATAAATTGGCAAATGTTGCACAATCCAGGTGTAGAAAGCTCTTAGACACTTACCCAGAAAGACTCACAGCTGTAATCACTGCCAAATGTGTTTCTAATATGTATTGACTCAGGGGTGTGAATACTTATGTAAATACGATATTTCTGTATTTAATTTTCAATAAATTTGCAAACATTTCTAAAAACATGTTTTCACTTTGTCATTATTGGGTAGATGGGTGAGATTTTTTTTTATTTAATCCATTTTGAATTCAGGCTGTAACACAACAAAATGTGGAATAAGTCAAGGGGTATGAATACTTTCTAACGGCACTGTGTATAGTAAATCAATCAGTTTAAACAGGAAATTACATTTATATTGATTGGACATGATGAGAGTAAGAGACAGACCTTGGCACTCACCAAGCCAGGCCCGGTACTGCTCGAGTGGGACGCCCTCAGAAGGCTCCTCATCGTCATCATCATCCGAGTCGTCATCATCGTCCACGATCATCAGAGGAGACGGGGAGCGGGCTACACCAGGGACCACACTGAATGTTGGCACACTGGTTCATTAAAACAAAAGGAGAGATAATGAGAATGGGGTTAGAATTTCAGGTCACGTGAACGCTGGACCTATATTTTGTATCAGAAGTCAATAAGAACTGATTAGGGCCACGGTGAGTTTCTCCAAAATATAAAGATTATCTTTAGCACTAAGACCATGTTAAAACCATTGGTAGACAATGGGCAAACCACGATCTTTATGTTTTCTGAGAAACTCACCCGTGTTAAGCTCAGTGGTCTCTGTGTCACTCTTAAAGTAGAAGCCAGCGAGGTCTCACCTTTTGGTCCCCAGCGTTTGGCCTCCCAGTTTGATCTTGAGTCGGAGCTGCGTGGGGGGCTTGAGTCGGAGCTGTGTGGGGGGCTTGAGTCGGAGCTGCGTCGGGGGCTTGAGTCGGAGCTGTGTGGGGGGCTTGACCAGGATGCCAGAAGATGACTCCAGGGCCTCGGAGTAGGAGCTGTGCCCGTCGTCACGGTGATGCTTCTTCTTGTGCTTCTTATGCTTCTTGTGTTTCCTCCTATGGAGGCTGTGTAACCCCAGGTGGTCTCCATCACCTGTAGTCACAAATAACCAATAAAGATGTAGACAAAATAGATAGAAAGACAATCAAGCCTATTTAGAATTGTTGTTCACAGGTTGGTGGCATCTTAATTGGGGAGGACGGGCTCGAGGTAATGGCTCGAGCAGAAAAGGTGGAATGGTTTCACTCCGTTCCAGCCATTATTAGGAACCGTCCTCCCCTCAGCAGCCTCTACTGGTGTTACGGGCTAGGTTGGTAGAGCATGGCGCTTGCAAAACCAAGGATCGTGGGTTTGATTTCTGCTGGGGACACCCATCAGAAAAATGTATGCATGGTTGTCCACGATAAAAAAAGAAAAAAAAGAGTGCTCTGTTCTTTAGACCAAACTGGTCGTAATTTTAAAACATGTATTTTTTTCATATATAGACACACACCATGTGTATGAATAAATCAACTATATGCACTGAGCTTGTCTGATGCTATAAGCGCAGTGTATGATGAAATAACTAAGACACACAAATGACTCAAGGGGTAGCCCAATGGCAAAAAATACCTCATTTGTTTAGGAACATCATTTCCTATTCCCTCAACCCCTTCTCTCTTTATGTGAAACATGTATGCATTGCATGCACTTGACTAATAGGGTCTGACCTATCTAATAGGACCTATCATAATCACATCAATAAATTGGTTATAACCAACTCCAAACACCGTAACACACCACGGGTACCAAACAGGTGCTTTTAGATCACAATATGATGCAGAGCTGTTGTGAAGGAAGTGAGTTTGTGTTGATACCTCCCCGCAATTGCGTCACACCATCAATATGGCGCCTCCGGCCACATTTTCGGATCAAGCATACATTTTCTCTTAGAGTGATGGACTGTGCCATCCCCATGACCTCCGCAATGGATTAGTCCACTGAGACAGGCGCTAATCAGACAGGTGTTTTGTGCACCATGGATTGTTTTGCGACTGCTTGACTAAGGACATATCGGGCGACCAACAGCCTATTGACCAGTCGACTAAACAGTGTCTGCTAAATGGCATATATTATTATTATAATGCCACGTATGACTCAAAATAATGACTAGTGGCTTCTGGACAGTTCCTAATGGCTTCTTATGGCAAGTGAATATGATGGTGTCAAATCTTCAATTCACAAACAACCAACCAGGCATTTGTATCCAGATGATTACAGGTTAGATCAGTAACAGAGAGAGGGGGTGGGGACTAAAAGAAAAACAGCCATGCTTGCGTCATGGGAGCATAACATCAACAGTAAAAAAAACTCACCTAAAAGAAACCTTGGGTGGATCATGTCTTTCCTTTTCCCCATTAAAACGACTATATGTAAATCAAAACAAGCAAAGGCGTTCTGCAAGTTTACATCACAGCAAGGTCGTTGGCCTTGATCTAGCTATATGCGGAAAAGTCGTGTTATCAAACGCGATAGCTTCTCGACACACGAGCAACCTACTCGAGATTTTTCACACGATTTGATAGCCTGGTAAATTGCAAATATTCTACTTTGCTAGCTAACGCAGTTGCAAGCACATTTGATGTGACAAATAAAAACTGACTAGCTAGTTGGAATGATTAGCTATCTACTGTAGCTAACATTAGCCTTTAGATAAATTAGTTGCTCACAAATCAATGATTCACGGTGCGGATGCAGCTGCTTTCCTTCGGTTAAGTTGCTAGTTATTTGTACAAACGGGACAGTAATGACTGAGTTATTATTTGAAAATACACAAGCCCGAGAAATCAAAACAAATAGCTAGCTAGCTACGTGCTAGCAGCAAGGGAATATTTCCCTCGCGGGTTTCAATACGATTATTTACGTGTATTCGGGTCCGCTGCCGCCACCCACCGGTGCGGCGGTGGAAGTACTGTCTAGCCTTGACTGTTACGTTCAGTATTAAATTATCGGAGATCATTTGTTACGATTTTATTATCAGGGATTTTTTTAATTTTTTCCCCATCATGCAGTTAGTTGATTTACGTATAATTACTTGTACAGTAATCTCAAAATGATATTATTATTTTGACCCCTGGGTAATGTAGGGCTTGTAAGTAAGCATTTCACTGTAAGATCTACACCTGTTGTATTCAGGGCATGTGACAAATAACATTTGATTAGGGTTGATTTGTAGTCCAAACACTCCAGTGGACTATTGCAGTGAAAATTACATTATCCAGTGGCCACTGTACGTTTAAGTGTAAAATGCTTAAGGTCAGTCATGAAACAAACGTGGTTGTATACATAAACCGGTTGTTCGTTTGCTCAAATGTATTTATATGATACGATTTTTGTGCACTGTATTTCAGGTTTAATCCGTGCATTATGTTCTTTATTTTAATTTTATTTATATATTTTTTTGTTTGTTGGGGGGGTAGTTCAGCTTTAATATTGCAGATAGGTTGTGGCTTCAATCAATTTAATGGTCTGCATCATTTCCAATCCCCCATATATATTTTTTGTAAATATACAGCATATATATTTTTTTAAATATATTTTCCTTTATTATTTCCCCTAACCCTACCATCCCTCCCCTAATTGGAGTAAACTAATAGTGAGCAACTCTTAGGCTTCTACTTCCAGTTTATACATACTATATACATTTTACAGACACATTATATTTTAAATAGATATCTTCTGTTTGTTTAAAGTCCCATCCTTCAGCTCCACTCAACCCCTTCCATCTATCTCTGAACACCATCCAGTTTATATTTCTATTTGCCATATATTTTTCAACTGTCCTGTGATGTTTCACAAAAGTGCTGAACCTTTCTATTCTCATAGTTTCTACAAATTGTAAATTAAATATACATTTTTTAAAGAGTTGTCTTATATTATTGATCGATTGACTATGACTTTTCAAAACACCCAGCAGTGCTATTTGCAGAGTTAGCTCCAAATAAATGTAGCAATTCTTCAGCCATTCCCGAACTTGTGACCAAAAACAAGCTACATATGGACAGTACCAAAACAAATGATCTAATGATTCTGTCTCTTCGCAGCAAAATCTGCAGAGCTGGGATTGTTGTATCCCCATATATATAACATTATATATATATATATATATAATATATATATATAACATTCCTAAAACCCGGAAATAAGTTACATCTGGTTCGTTCAGCCATTCCTATGTCAAAAATGAATGGGAAAGGAAAAGGGTTTTGGGATAAATGCTGAAAATAAAGTCTGAGGTTAACACAGGTTTAGGAGATTTTATATGTTTTCTTCTATGAGATAATATCAGTCAGTTAACATGACCTTTATGAATTATGAAGTCTTTGTGCTTTCTGTGTCTTTTTATTATTACATAAATTCTAGTGTTGTTTGCTGATGAAGATGATCTCATCAGTGAAGGCTCCTCAGAGGAGGAAGGGGAGGACCATCCTCCTCAGTGAATTTCATAAAAATTGAAATTGTCAAACATTTTAAAGTTATCCTTTTTCGATAAAACTATACTAAATATATTCACATGTCACCAAATAACTGATTGAAACACACTATTTTGCAAAGACCGTCTACAGTAGCGTCAACAGCACTCTGTAGGGTAGCACCATGGTGTAGCCAGAGGACAGCTAGCTTCCATCCTCCTCTGGGTACATTGACTTCAATACAAAACCTAGGAGGCTCATGATTCTCACCCCCTTCCATAGACTTACATAGTAATTATGACAACTTCCGGAGGACGTCCTCCAGCCTGTCAGAGCTCTTGCAGCACGAACTGACATGTTGCCCACCCAATCAAGGGATCAGATAATTAATCTAGTACAGAAAGCATAAACTACAGCTAGCTAACACTGCGGTGTATAAAATGTGGTGAATAGTTGACTCAAAGAGAGAGAAAGACAATTGTTCAACAGTTTTGAGCAAATGAATTTCTTCCAAAATGAAGGACAAGCAAGAGAGAAAGAGATTTCGTATTTTTTTCTTCACTTTCAGTTTCACTTACTTAGCTAGCAAATGCAGCTAGCTAGTTTAGCCTACTGAAACACCCTACTCAAACACAGGGATGGTATGTTAGCTAGCTGGCTATGACTTACCAACACAACACTGGAACTCTTCCAAGTCAAGGTAAGCTTTTGGTATTACTAATTTATTGCCACCGGGGCCAGCCGGTGTACCTGCTTATTGACAGTACACTAACATTACTGCATGATTGTAGGGGTTTACCAACGCGTTAGTTATATTAGCTATGCTGACTATGAGGTTACTTGAGCTAATATGGTGACAACATGTAAGCTGTTTGTAGAGGTTTGGCTTGGAAAGGTTTTCTCGCCTGGTCACTTGCAGCTGATTTGTTGTGCATTGAAGTCCACAAGCAGCATAAGATGAGGGACAGACAAACCAGCCTGCATATGTCCTCTATTATTATTGTTCAGCGTTTGGTTATTTTGACCCTTGATTATTGTTCTTACTGTTGTCCCGTTGACAACACAGATTTTTATAATTTTTATAATATTAATATTGCAAATCTCCAAAGTAAGCTTTGGCAATATGTAAATTGTTACGTCATGCCAATAAAGCGAATTGAATTGAATTGAATACAACGTTGCTGTTATGAGAGTGAACTCTGTTTACCCGCGATCGGGTGTATTCATTTAGCAGATTCTGTTGAAAAACGTTTCTTAAACGGAAGCAAATGGAACAAAACGGGGATAAACATGCCTGTTTGCAACTGTTGGACTAATGATTACACCGTATATCAGCTAGATGCAGGCAAGAGTGCCTTACAGTTGTCTCTCGGCCTGTGTGCGCCTACATTGTAAACTTTCATTCATAGGCTAGGTTGCAGCAACCTCATGGTGGATATAGGGAAAATTCGAGTATCATGTAGTAGCCTAAACCTATCGCTGTTACATTGAACTGGGTGAATGAAATATGAATGAGAGTCATCCGATGTGCTGCAATATAAATAAAACCAGGCTCATGAAAAGAAAATGGTCCTCTAACTGTATCTCACAGAACAAAACGTATAAACTCTCCTAAGCCTGTGTCTGCCACGAAGCAAATGGAACAAAACGGGGATAAACATGCCTGTTTGCAACTGTTGGACTAATGATTACACCGTATATCAGCTAGATGCAGGCAAGAGTGCCTTACAGTTGTCTCTCGGCCTGTGTGCGCCTACATTGTAAACTTTCATTCATAGGCTAGGTTGCAGCAACCTCATGGTGGATATAGGGAAAATTCGAGTATCATGTAGTAGCCTAAACCTATCGCTGTTACATTGAACTGGGTGAATGAAATATGAATGAGAGTCATCCGATGTGCTGCAATATAAATAAAACCAGGCTCATGAAAAGAAAATGGTCCTCTAACTGTATCTCACAGAACAAAACGTATAAACTCTCCTAAGCCTGTGTCTGCCACAGACCTTATTTCTGGCGTTTATCGAAAACCCCTACAAAAACGCCATTCAATTTCCCATAGGCTTTGCCCAACAAACCATGGCAGAGTTAGTGCCTACAAAAGACTCCATTACTATTGAGCTCTATTCGCGCTGCCTTTATTGAGAGATAATCCACTCCAGTGTTGCTGTATGCAGGAGCAGGACAACATAGTAACCTTACTATTTAGGAGTTTAGTTCGCAACCTACTACTGTACTTGTCTTGCCAGTAACATAGAAGGTACTTTATCAACGTTCCAAGGATATCACACTCAAACTAAACATAGTATAATACATCTCATCATTATACCATGATCAAGTTTTTCTGAAGATGATTCACATGGGATGGGTGAACAGTATTTACATGTCTTGTTGTAACTTGACCCAACAATCAACATTAGTAGACAGAATGTATATACCCTATCTGTCCATATGTCCCTACCTCTTCAAACAGTATCTTAGATAGTTATCCTCCTCACGTCGACATGCCCGCCCCCCCTCCCAGCTACGTTAATGAGGAAAATGTACTTTATTTGCCTGTGATATGTGGTTGTCCCAGCTAGCTATCTTAAGATGAATGCACTAACTGTAAGTCGCTCTAGATAAGAGCGTCTGCTAAATGACTAAAATCTAAATGATGTAAAATGTGTCATCATGCAGCATGATGTCATGTGTTGCTGTTATCAATCGTACACTGTCACATTGTATATCTCTATTCCTCAGGAGTGTTGACATACCACAGGAAAGCCTGCTCTGTCAGTGTCAATTGTTAGAAACCTACCTGTGTTGATTTTACAGGAGCCATGAACTACGCTCGGTTTTTGACAGCTGTAAGTGCAGCTCGGAAGCCCTCCTTCATCCGAATGTTGAGTAAGTCATGGTTCTTTGTCAGTTTTCAGGTTTGATCCATAGTTCAATTTATTTAATTTTATTCAGTTCCTAAAGTGTTGGGGTAAAATAATTTGGTTCAGTGTAAGCCACAATACAATTTCATTATATGAGACTTGAGAAACCAACCTGTCTTTCCCTCTTCCACCCCTAAGCTGAGCTCCAGCAGAGGTCTCTCCCTCCATGATCTCCCTGGCCGGAGGGGCTCCCAACACCTTCCCCTTCCAGTCCTGCTCCATCCAGGTGAAGAATGGGGACAGAATGGGGACACGATCACTTTCGACGAGACCATGATGAAGAGGGCTCTACAGTACTCTGCCTCCAGCGGGTGGGAAACACTGAAATATGAAATAACACCTAATTCCCTATATGCTGCACTACTTTTGACCAGGATATTGTTTATTATGATTTATAAACTGGGTGGTTCGAGCCTTGAATGCTGATTGGCTGAAAGCCGTGGTATATTAGACCATATACCACGGGTATGACGAAACATTTATTTTTGATGCTCTGATTACGGTGACCAGTTTATAATAGCAATAAGGCATCTCAGGGGTTTATACCTAAGAACAGCCCTTAGCCGTGGTATATTGGCCATATACCACACCCCCCTTAAGTATTTTAGCCCACGAAAGGGCTAGTCTTCTAAAAGTTCCTGGAAGCTTCTTCAGAGCATGATATTGTAACGACCTTAACCCAACACCTAGTGACCTCGTCAAGAGGTTCGGATCTCTTGGCGTAACGGCTAAGGTGTTGGGTTGACAGTTACTGGTTCGTGTCCTGGTCAGGGCTACCCTCGTATTGCTAAAATATAGGAGAGTCAACAAGAACATAGCTTCCAAAATCTCCCCTTGACACAAACAGAGTAATATATAGTACATGGCTAGTTCTAACACACAATTCATATGGTCAGGAATTGGCTAAGTTTACAATGTAAAATCATTGGCCTGTTTAAACTTTTGACCTGTCACAGTGCTGTTCAACATTGAAAAGGTTAGGACAACATGACACCTATACGAGTCAATGGCAGTGTTAGAAGGGAGGTTATCTCTCTAATGGCTCCTTATCTAGCTTTACAACTATCTGTGTAAATAGTGTCTCATATTGGTCTATAGCTCTCTCAACCTGTGTGTGTGTGTGTGTGTGTGTGTGTGTGTGTGTGTGTGTGTGTGTGTGTGTGTGTGTGTGTGTGTGTGTGTGTGTGTGTGTGTGTGTGTGTGTGTGTGTGTGTGTGTGTGTGTGTGTGTGTGTGTGTGTGTGTGTGTGTGTGTGTGTGTGTGTGTGTGTGTGTGTGTGTGGTCTGCATTGGTTCAATCACAGCTGATAAGAGATGCCGGGACAATAAAGCCAAGGCTGCGTCTCAAATGGCATCCCATTACGCACCACAGTATCCAATACACACATCAAATACTGAATATGTTATTAATACATACCATGGCTGCTATTCAAATGTAATTATTAATGATTAGGCCAATTTCTTGTTTTAAAAAAAGATAAGAGAATTGGGTGAGGTTGGGTGAGGAACTGTAGGTTATTCTGTATGGGGCGAATCCTAACCTCCAATTTCACGTCTTTTACTTCGCCTCTCATTGACTTAAATTAAAATTCAACTAAACGTAGGATTCTCCCCTATGAATGGAAAGGTTAAAGTAACTGTCCAGTGAAAATCTGACTTTTGAAAGTGTATATTCTGTTAACTCATACCCAAGTAATGTTGTTGACTCGTCTTATACTCGCATTTGTGGCTAAAGCATAAATTGGAGAAAAAACACTTCAGACTGTTCAAAAAATGCTTGCTATTTCCTCATATGGGATGATGTCATTCTCCTATATTCTTGTCCCCAGCACAAGGTGCACCTGTTTAATGATCATGCTGTTTAATCAGCTTCTTGATATGCCACACCTGTCAGATGGATGGATTATCTTGGCAAATGAGAAATGCTCACTAACAGGGATGTAAATCAATTTGTGCACATAATTTGAACGAAATAAGCTTTTTGTGTGTATGGAACATTTCTGGGATCTTTTATTTCAGCTCAGGAAACATGGGACCAACACTTTACATGCTGCTTTTATATTTGCGTTCAGTATACTTTTGTCTATGTTGAAGGGAATGTTTTGATTCTGGGTACGGGATAATTTTTTTCCTTATTTTGGTAGGTTTTTGAAATGCTTGTCAATCCTGGAGACGTTTTACTCCTCGCATCTACCTACTCTGGAACTCTCGCTGCAGTAAGAAGCACTTCTCTTTCTCTCTCTCTCTTTCACCCTCCCTCCCTCCGGTGACCAGCACGGTATGATCCTGGGAGGCCTGAAGGAGGTGCTGTCCCGCTGTGACCTGGCAGACGTCCACAAGCCACACAGCACCATACCCAGGGTCCTCTACACCATCCCCAATGGAGGAAACCCCACTGGGGCCTCCTTGACCACCCAGAGGGAGATTTACAAGGTACAGTCCAGTCTGCAGACCCATACACTCTCAGAAAAAAAGAGTGCTATGTAACACCATTTGTCCCTGTATTTAACCTTTATTTAGTTAAGCAAGTCAGTTAAGAACACATTTTTATTTACAATGACGGCCTACACAGGCCAAACCCGGACGACGCTGGGCCAATTGTGCGCCGCCCTCTGGGACTCCCAATCACGGCCGGTTGTGATACAGCCTGGATTCAAACCAGGGTGTCTGTATTGACGCCTCTAGCACTGAGATGCAGTGCCTTAGACCGCTGCGCCACTCGGGAGCCCTTTAGGAGAACCCCCTGAAAATAGGCTCCCTTTTTCAGGTCAGAGAGAACCCTTTTATGTTCTAAATAGAACCTGGGTTTCAAATAGAATCTGTTAAAGGGTGCTATTTGGAACCAGAAAGAGTTCTATCTGATCTTAAATGGTTTTATCTGGAGCTTTTTTTCAGAGGGTTTCCCTATGAGGACAAGTGGTGCCAGATATCACTCTTTTTCTGAGAATATAGGCCTTGTTCAAATACTTGAAAATGCATCCTTCCTTTCTACCTTCCTTCCTTGAAGTCATCACAGATTTGAATTGGTTGAATTGGTGAAAGTAAGAGGTTGGTAACCTTGCTTTCACCTATTGAATCAGTTATAGATCAGTGCTTACCTCAAGGAAACAAGGAAGGAAGGATTTATTAAATATTTAAACAGGGCTATGCATTAGCCAAGGAAAGAGAGGGAACCAATCTGAATCCATTGTTCTAGTTCTCATTAATGATTTCCCTAACAGTCTGATTCATGTTGACCAGCCTATGACTAGGACCTGGAGTTTGACACGGTCCTGGTCAGGTCACAGGGCCAGTAAAAACTACTGACCCTAAAACAATTACTTATGCAAATGGCAGCGAAATGATTGTGCTTGTTCTTTTCTGACCTGAGTGGAAAATTGATTTCCCTAAAGGTCTACTTCACCAGAACTAATCAGCTTTTGTTCTCGTTTTGACAGCTTGTCAGACAGAATGACCTCCTTATTATCGAGGATGACCCCTATTACTTCCTACAGTGAAAAGGTAAAAATGGTGTCATTGTTTCATGTATTTTGACTTTGTGTGTTTTATTGGGACACAGCACTGGCATCACCCCTACTGTATATCATAAACGGGCTGCTCATGTGTTTCTGTCTCTCGCTCTCTGTCTGTCTGTCTGTCTGTCGCTCGCCCTGAGCTCCCACGTGTCTCTCCATGGACGTTGACGGGCGGATCATCAGGACAGACTCCTTCTCAAAGATCCTGTCATCATGGTGAGGCACACTGTCAGATCGCCAAAGCAACCATGTGGGGTTAGCGGTCAGGGAGGAAGTAGGAAGTAAACTGTTTTAATTTAACCTTTATTAATGCAGGTTAATCTCATTGAGATAATAATCTATTTGGCAAGAGAGACCTGTTCAGTAGTCTGGGGTGGTCTAGCGGTCTATGCTGCTGCCTCTGGAGCAGAGGTCGGTTGTACCACTGCCAGAATGGATTCGAATCCGGCCCACTGCTCTTTCAGCACTCTCTCTCCTACCTTTCACCTCTATCCAATAAACATACAAAGACATACAAATACTTTTTTTTTTGTTTCAGTTATTACACTATTACTAGTTATATCAGTGTAATGTTGTAGTAGTCTCTCTCCCTCTGAGTACAGAGTGTTCAATGAGACACGTTGGCAACGTGGTTGTCTATTTACACATCTGAACTTGTTTACAGAGAGATTAAGTCAGAATGTGTGTAAACAGCTGGTTAGTGGCACCTTGATATTCCAGTTCATGTTGGACAATTTAATTACACACACACACACACACACACGGACACACAACACACACAGGATGCATATGCAGAGAGTATTCCCTTCATTATTAGTCAATATGGACCACAGGGACTCTTGGGGGGTGACTGTCTGTGTGTGTGTTTGTTTGTTTGTTTGTTTGTTTGTTTGTTTGTAGGCTGAGAATAGGCTTTGTGGGCACAAGCCGCTGGTGGACAGAGTGGTACTACACATCCAGGCTTCTACGATGCACACCAGCACCTTCACACAGGTGAATGAACCTCTACTTCTAACCCCAACAGCCCCTTTAAAATGCATCACACTCCCCTTTAAAATACATGTCATAATAAATTACCCCACCTTCCCCTTTAAAAGTAGGCCTAGTAGTAAACTACCCCAACATCACCTTTAAAATAAATGTAGAAATAAACAAGTAACTACTATTATGTACATGTAGCATGCATGTCTTAGTAAACTTTCATACCACCCCCCTTTAAAATGCATGGTAGGTAGTAATAAAAACTTCAGCCATCTTTAATTTCATGTGATTGTATTTTCTACTTTGTGTCTAGTCTCTAGTCACTTTTTAAATCCCATAAGAGGCTTCTTTCCTGTGACTGTAATAAGAGCAAAACTGGAAAGCTCCTGGGTGATATTCATTAGTGCACACCGTCGCAACATGTTTCGCAAAAGAAAACGAGAACAAGTTGGACAAGTTTAGGTAGTCCCTCACCATTTTGGTCTGTTTGCTTCCCTTTGGTTCCTAGTGAATAGCACCATGATTAAAAAACCTTTTAAAGTGCTTTTCCCAGAAGAGACAGTTGGGCTGGGTTTTATAATGAGACAAATGCAATCATCGAGAGAGAGAGATTTAAAAAGTGTTCTATTTAATTGTGTGAATGTACTGTAACATTCTCAGTATAGATTAGTGACATAATTGTCTAATTACCTCCCAAATGGCACCCTACTCCCTATATAGTGTACTACTTTTGACCAGGGTGGTCAAAGGTAGTGCACTATGTAGGGAATAGGGTGCCAATAGGGGGACACCCCCGTGTTTCCCTGTAGATGAGAGTAGACAGAAAGTGTTGGTAGTTTAATGACTGTCATCACCGAGATTAACACAATGCTAATTCATCTTTCATGAGCTGGCTGGAAGAGCCAGTCCCACTCAGTCACTGCCTGCTCTTTGTAGACCAACGTCATGTCATCGTGACACCTGTGGGTTATTCTGTCACACGCAGGAGGAAGTTAGGGAATAGATAAATGAGGATGTGTGATTAAAGAACAAGCACACTGTCTAGCGCCCTAGAATAGATGGAATTACATCGGTTGGTCTGATCGTCACTTCAGTTTTTCCTCAGTAAATGTAGATGATACAGAAGTATGGAATGTTATAGACAATATGGAATATAGAAAGAGTTCATTCCATTTGTTTACAATGTGAGAGAAGAAAATACAAAAAAAATACAGTCATGACATAGCTATACTGTATATTCCTTTTCCATGGTCAAGTTCTCAAAGGTTGGTAGTACCTTACATTATTGCTCAGTGGGGGCTGGTGAGAAGTCTCGCATGACTACCAAAACATTAAAATGTAGCTGGCCAGCGTGCGCCAACGAGATTTGGTTATCGGTGTCGAGATTGTGGTGACTTCTACCTTTGACTACTACACCCTGGCCTGGTTCTCAGTCTCCTCTCTCAATCTCTCCCTTTCTCTCTCTCCCTTTCGCTCTATCTCTCTCTCCCTTTCTCTCCATCTCTCCCTTTCTCTCCCTCCATCTCTCCCTCTCCCTTTCTCTCCCTCCATCACTCCCTCTCCCTCTCTCCATCTCTCTCCATCTCCCCCTCTCCAGCTCATTGTGTCCCAACTGCTGCATGGCTGAGGTCAGGAAGGTGTCCTCAACAACATAGATGGGTAGGTCAAAGGTCGTACCAATGTCACCTGAATAAACAACACACCTACAGATGTAGGGTCTTAATTTGATCACCCTGTTGTTGCAGAAAATTCACACAAGCATTGATATTTAACCCTTTCTCCTATGCTGAGTCTCCTCCTACACATCTGAACAGACAATACCTCTCTGTTGCTAGACAGAACCTTAGTGATATCTGTTCTTCCTCACTTCATCTGACTTGACCTCTGCCCCAAAGTGCTCACTCCTCCCCAACTCACGGCTGTCATGGTGACTGGTACCAGGCTGTGTCTCTTCTCCTCCCAGAGGATCCCTCCTATAGGATCCCTGACGGCTAACAACAACATATCCCGACGTAATGTAAACGTTATACAATACCCTTTCTCCCTCAGTGACATGAATAAGTATATTTCATTTTCTCAGAACCCAACATTGCTAAACGTTGTATCTGTATTGCTAGGCAGGAAACTAAGTGATATGGGCCATAAAATTTTCTTTCTCCTTTAACGTGACCTGACCTGAACTCGACCCCCTTCATCATTAATCCATGGCTCTCTCCCCTAATCAATGTCTGCCACGTGATCGCTTTTCCTACTCTCAGGACCTTCCCCCTACAGATAACCCTTCACCTCTGGTGTAGCCCCTCGGCTATGGCACCCCTCAGGTCTCTATTACAACTAATGATTAATAACATTTAAAGTTCAGAAGTCCAAACCCATCAAAGCCTAACATTATTATAAAGCCATCACATAACACAGTGCTGGGAGCTTGTTAAAAGGTTATAACAAAAAAAGTCTATAGAGGAATTAGCATTTTGCTAAAGGCATAATACAAGTAACAATCCCTGCACCAAACAATACCCAGACCCAACCATTCTGTTTCTCTTTCCTGTGTGTCTGTGTGTGTGTGTGTGTGTGTGTGTGTGTGTGTGTGTGTAGATGTGACAGAGTGGCGTGATCCAGCTGCAGGCATGTTCCTGTGGATCAAGCTGAAGGACATCGCAGACACCCAGCAGCTGATCATGGAGAAAGCTCTGGAGGAGAAGGTACACACACACACACAAACAAACACGCACACACACCTTACCTCAGGCTCACCACAGCTGACACATACACTGACTAAACTAATACAGCCTGTTTGACTGAATGAGATTATGTTTGGGGTTCTAAAATAGTCCACTTATACTGAAGTCATGCATCTTTGAGAGGTTCCTGTCATTAACATTATCTATATTTGGGATATTAAGGACAGGTTGACTACAGGTAACCCTACTGTGTGTCTTGTGTTATTTGGTTGTCTAGGTTTCTAGTCCTACTCATGCATCATGATCAGCAGCAGGAGGTTTGCAGGGCGGGGCTAGTGTTGTCAGGAATAGGATGTGGGATAGGATGGAAAACAGCCAGTATTCACCAAGGCAAACGGATTTAAAAACCCACCATTTCCCCTCCCACACGAGAACACTCCAAATCCACGCTGATTGGTCTGTTTCTATGTGAAAATAGCAGGGAACACTTTCAGATTTTATTTTATAATCTAACATGGGGGATTTTCCCTCACAGCACTAAACAATTGAAGCCTTTTGCAGTAGATTATTAGGCTTGTTATGTGCAGAGTGGGACTGGAAGAGGAAGAAACAAAGAGTAACTCTAATATCAGCACACAGAATCTCTAAGCAGCAGTTTTATGACACATAATTCTGAGCTTCAAGATAAGAGTGTTTGTGTGTTTGTGTGTGTGCGTGTGCGTACGTGCGTGAGAGAGAGCAAATGGAATCACCGGGCTATGACATAAGTTTATAACCACACCACACCACCACCACAGTTTTGGCTCTGTCATGAGATTTGGTATGTAGGTCCTGGTTTGTTGAATATTGTCTGTTGTCCTACGTGCTGCTTGTCCCTAGAGGTGTATTCATGATCAACAGCTTAGACCCTTGTCCTTATGTCAGAGCGGCCTTCTCCCTCTCCACACCGCAACAGATCGATGAGGTGAAGAAACAGACACACACACACACACACACACACACACACACACACACACACACACACACACACACACACACACACACACACACTTGAAGTCAATAAATGAGTAATAAATATACCTTCTCTCTCTTTTTACACTGGCTTTCAAGAGGCTCTGCACTCATCAAGGAAGCTTTGTAAGGAGTACTTCAGATAACAAAAATATTAACTATTTTCATTGACAGAGATATATATATATTTCAAATACTGTACACTAATTCACACTTGAATCACAGAGATGCTAACTTACCCCGGACAAGATACGCATTTTGCCTTGGAGATAACTGTAAATGTAACCACCATGTGGCAGTCATCGGCCTAGTTTAGTAGCTAGCACTGTGTAACTCTGTTAACATCTTTACAACTAAGCATTACTTGAGCCAAGCATTTCTGAACAAAAAAATATTCATTGTTTTTAACTGTTTTTGTAACTTGAGAGGCACCTAGGCAGCCGGCCACGTGTCTGTGTTTCATCTGAAGCAACCCCTATGTCTCACTCCTGCTTAGAATTGAATTTGCAGTTCATTGAAACTCTGCTGTTGTGTATATTTATTGGTAAATAACACTCTTTCCACAATATCAACACTTGCTAATGCGAGATAGCTAGGGTTATGGATTAATGAATTGAGTCTTTTAATAGCACGTGTCCATTTCAGAGATTGATTCATGCTTTTAAAGCACCGACAAGGTTGTCAATAATCCACTCCGGAAGGCAGATATGACCTACTTGGTTTGAGCCAAACAGTTTGTTCTTTTTACCTGAACTTTATACACTCTTTTGACTACAACAGTTTGTGTGTGAGTGTGTGGAGAGAGAATGTGTGAAGAGAATGTGTGAAAAGAGTGTGCCTGCAATGTATACAGTAAGCTACTGATAGCATTGATTTAATTTGTTTGTATCCTAGTTATTTTGCCTATTCAAATTAGTCGTGTTCTGAATACAACTCATCTCATTGGTCATTTATATATACAAAGGGAAGTCCGAGGATTAAATAGAACCACAACATTAACTGCCCTGGCATTTGGCCTCTTCATCAGTCTTCAGTACTGTAGTTACATCCATCAGATTGAACAATGCAGTGGTTGATGATGGCAAACTGCCTGGACCTCAGAGAGAGTGAGACAGTGGCCTCTGTTTACTGTCTGGAGAACTGTATGTTAATGTGTAGACTTCATAGAAAGAAAAATGGCAGACACAAAGCAGTAAGCCCTAAATGTAGCCTACAGTTTAGTTCATAAATGCACTTCATTCATTCATGAAAAAACGACATGTTTTAGTTGCTATGTGTTTTAGTTCTTGGAAGAAGCTTGGGCTCCCGAGTGGCGCAACAGTCTAAAGCACTGCATCTCAGTGCTAGAGGTGTCACTACAGACCCTGGTTCGATTCCAGGCTGTAGGCGGTGCACAATTGGCACAGTGTCTGGGTTTGGCTGGGGAATTTGTTCTTAACAGGCTTGCCTAGTTAAATAAAAATAAATAAAATACAAAGAAGTGATGATGTTCTTTTCAATTATTGCAACAAAAAAAAGAAAACATTTAATATCGTATTTTTCTAGCTACATTTAAATCCACTAATTACACATTCATGATTGCCATGTGCACGTGTGGACCCCTTCAGGTCGGATCAAATAAAGTTGGTGCGTGGCCAATGACCGACCTAGTTTTCTTGCTGCTTGCTTGTAATTTGACTAGGGTAGGGAAGCTGAACGCTGCAGCGAACGAATGTTGTGTCAAGCCGCCAGCTGAGCAAAAGACAAGCGATTTGAGGATGTGGAATAAATAGCGCAACGCAGCGGTGTCCGAAAGACAGACGGCGATCTCCTTCTTCACCGCATAACGATAAAACATCTTTAGTAGCTAGCTAAGCAAACATAACAGTGGACGACTATCGTGTAAGTATGCAATCAGATGTTGGAAAACGTTATTAATCGAGATAGCGTTATCGCTAGCTATGATGATGGTTAGCTACTAACGTTAGCAGTCATCATTCCCTGTACCTAGTAACGTTACTAACTACAGTAACCGTTGATTATGTTTCTGTTAGTTAGCTAACGTTACTACATTAAACATTACATTTAACTAACGAACTATATTATGTGAGCTACTTGACCGTTTATATAACTCCATCTAAGTTATAGCTAAGTTAGCTATATCAAAGAAGCTAGCTAGTTAGCCAACCCGTTGTGTCCTTTCCAGGCTGGCTAGCGACGTTAACGTTAGTTTGCTAGCAAGCCTCCGCTATTTTGCATCCAGACCAATATTAGCTTGCTACTGCAAATAGCCCAGAATAGCTAGCTAGGTTAGCTACTTTTTGCATTCAAATTGTCGGTCAAATAAATATATTGATTTATACTACTAACTAGTTAACAATATTTATTGTTATCAAGTAACTGATTTTAGACAATAAGTTAGGCCTAACGATAGCTAATAAAAATAGACCGAAAATAAATATTATGTAGGCGTCAATATTATAATTATATCATGTCTGTAACATTGCAGCTCTATGTTGTAACAATGCATTAACAGATACTGTTGCTGTAACAACAATATTACATTCATTGTTGGCTATACAGTAAAAAACTGTTATTGCATTTGGTAGTGTTTCTTTGTTGTCTGAGTCAAAGACTATTGTGTCGGGGAGTCATTTATCAACCAAAGGTCCCTGGCTTTATCTTATGCCTCAGCAGAGAAATCATTACTATCTAAACAAACGAACTGTTCAGAATGTTCATTAGTGCTTTTCTTTCATTAATTGTTTTCCTCTTCCAGTGGAATGCTTCAAGATTTGGAGCAGAATACCAAATTGCCTTTCATTACCGCAATCAGGAGATAGCCAGTATGTGTTGAACATGAAGACGTGAGTGGCATGACAAACTATCCTCGGGGGAAAGCGACGGTCAGGAAGAAGGGGAAAAAATGAGTCGGTCAAGTGGCTACGCTTTTAGCCTCTTGCTACTGTCCACTATCAGCCTCTACACCGCCGGGGTTCTGTCGGCGGTTTCAGATAGAAACAGCACAGAAAACGGAACGGTGGCAGATGGTGGATTTGTCCCCCTGGTGTTCTCGAAAGTAAGCCAGATCATCGCCCGCGAAGGTAACTGCGCACTGATTGATTGCAACGTCACTGGAGAGCCTGTACCGAATATACAGTGGTTCAACTCACATGGAGACCTGCTGGACACGGAGACAAGTAAGTCAAGCTAATTTAATGTACAGTTATCAATAATATCCTTGATGTGGCATAAGCCACAGAATCAGCTACTCTCAACACCAATTTGAACTGCCTGTGTCCGGCTTAAAGCAATACCATTCAAGTTCTATTTCAATAATAAGGCGTTATGAAATAAATCGTGTGACTATGCAGACCGTCTGATGCAGAGGATGACAGGCATTAACACAAACTGTCATGAAAAAAGCTAGAATTATGATTTATAGTTAAAATAGCCCCAATCCCTGCAAACCACTGACTAAATCCCTCTGTATTTAAGTTTTTGTATGGCCAAAGGGCAGCATTTGTAGACTACAGTCAAAAATATTTGTGTGCTGTGGACAACGGAGGGAGGGAGAACAGAGAGGGGTGGGGGGGATTTCATAGGAAGGTCACATTGAGTAGTTGCATTATGAAAGACTATGATGATATATATATATATATATATATATATATGGGGGATTATTTGCTGCGATTATGCAATGCCAACCCAGCAGATGAGCATAATCATACACCAAAGCCATGATGATGATGATTACAAACCAAACAAGCTGGCCTGTCCCCTCTTTTTCCAAAACATCAAGAGTTAAAAAGTTACGGCCACTACTTAACTTCAGATACTTGATAAAGTACATAGTATTGCTGGTATTGATAGGATACTATTGTCATTGTTCTCTCTTTCAGTTGTAATCTATCTACTGTAGCCTATATGGAGGCAGATTGGTGGTCACTGCCACTACCTAACTATTAGTATCCTACTAGTATCCTGTTAGTCTCCTGCCTGTCAGAATCATGTTAGTCTCCTGCCTGTCAGAATCATGTTAGTCTCCTGCCTGTCAGAATCCTGTTAGTCTCCTGCCTGTTAGTATCCTGTTAGTCTCCTGCCTGTTAGTATCCTACTACTATCCTGCCTGTTAGTATCCTGTTAGTCTCCTGCCTGTTAGTATCCTGTTAGTCTACTGCCTGTCAGAATCATGTTAGTCTCCTGCCTGTTAGTCTCCTGCCTGTTAGTATCCTGTTAGTCTCCTGCCTGTCAGAATCATGTTAGTCTCCTGCTTGTTAGTATCCTGTTAGTCTCCTGCCTGTTAGTATCCTACTACTATCCTGCCTGTTAGTATCCTGTTAGTCTCCTGCCTGTTAGTATCCTACTACTATCCTGCCTGTTAGTATCCTGTTAGTCTCCTGCCTGTTAGTATCCTACTACTATCCTGCCTGTTAGTATCCTGTTAGTCTCCTGCCTGTTAGTATCCTACTACTATCCTGCCTGTTAGTATCCTGTTAGTCTCCTGCCTGTTAGTATCATGTTAGTCTCCTGCCTGTTAGCATCCTATTACTATCCTACCTGATAGTATTCTATTAGTCTCCTACTACTATCCTACCTGATAGTATTCTACCTGATAATTATATCCGCTAGTATTCTACCTGTTAGTATGCTATTAGGATCCTCCTACCTGTTAGTATCCTATTAGTTCCTACCTTTTATTCTCCTATTAGTATCCTACCAGTCCCCTACCTTTCAATCTCCTATTAGTATCCTATCTGTTAGTATCCTTCCTACCTGTTAGTATCCTATCCGATGCCATTCCTATTCACTAGTAGGATACTAACAGGTAGGGGGTAATAGGATACAAACAGGTAGGGGGCAATAGGATACTAACAGGTAGGGGGTAATAGGATACTAACAGGTGGGAGGGGGTAATAGGATACTAACAGGTGGGAGGGGGTAATAGGATACTAACAGGTGGGAGGGGGTAATAGGATACTAACAGGTGGGAGGGGGTAATAGGATACTAACAGGTGGGAGGGGGTAAAAGGATACTAACAGGTGGGAAGATCCTAATAGCATACTATAACAGGTAGGATACTAGCAGGTAGAATGCTAACAAGTAGGAGGTAATAGGATACTCACGGGTAGGAGATAATAGGATACTAACATGTAAGATACTAATAGGATACTAACAGCTGAGATTCTAACAGGTAGGAGGTAATAGGATACTAACAGGTAGGAGGTAATAGGATACTAACAGGTAGGAGGTAATAGGATACTAACAGGTAGGAGGTAATAGGATACTAACAGGTGGGTAGAATGCTAACATGTAGGATAGTAATAAGATACTTGCAGTTAGGATACTAACAGGTAAGATATTAATAGGATACTAACCGGTAGGATACTCGTATACTATCAGGTAGGATACAAACGGGTAGGACACTAATAGCATATCATCAGGTAGGATACTATCAGGTAGGATACAAATGGGTAGGATACTACTATGATACTAACGGGTAGGATACTAATAGGATCATTTCTTTCATTCAGTCCTAATCTATCTGCTACATGTGGAGGCAGATTGGAAAGAGAAAGGAGGAGATTGGGGTGGGGGGGAGAAGAGGAGATGTGGAAAAGAAAAAGGAGTTGAGAATATTGTCTATGTAGAGAGAATACTGTCTGTAGAAAAGATGTAGAGAGAATACTGTCTATGTAGAGAGAATACTGTCTGTAGAAAAGATGTAGAGAGAATACTGTCTGTAGAAAAGATGTAGAGAGAATACTGTCTATGTAGAGAGAATACTGTCTATGTAGAAAAGATGTAGAGAGAATACTGTCTATGTAGAAAAGATGTAGAGAATACTGTCGATGTAGAGAGAATACTGGCTGTAGAAAATATGTAGAGAGAATACTGTCTATGTAGAGAGAATACTGTCTGTGTAGAAAAGATATAGAGAGAATACTGTCTGTGTAGAAAAGATGTAGAGAGAATACTGTCTGTGTAGAAAAGATGTAGAGAGAATACTGTCTATGTAGAGAGAATACTGTCTATGTAGAGAGAATACTGTCTATGTAGAGAGAATACTGTCTGTGTAGAAAAGATGTAGAGGGAATACTGTCTGTGTAGAAAAGATGTTCCAGATAAATAGTCGGCTACAATAATGAAGAATCTAAGCTTTTAACCGTGTGAGTCACCTGCTATAAAACAGGAATGCTAAATGAGCATTGTGTGTTCCATTTTGAACAGACCTGTTGGAACTTGCTCTGGCGCAACAATCATTATTGAACCACTAGGGCCTGTTACCTGTACCATGCAAACAACATTTAATACATTTGTCAATGTTTAGATTGATGTTTGTTGTGGTCATAGCTGGGGCTATTTTACTCATGGATGACGGTGAGCCAGTCAGTAGAAGACTTCATGCTCCACGAGGATCTGTCACAGACCTGTTATGACATGCACAACAGTTGTTTCTTCCCTGTTGCTCATTACTTTTCTTTTATAGCTGTTGACACTTGTTTTTTAGAGAGCTTTTGCTTTCCACACGCTCACGTACTTTCGAAGGAAGCCTTGAAACACTTCACACGGGGGCAGGGGTGTATACGCTTAGAAGTCTCTAGTCTCATGGAAATAAATTGATGTCCAGGTTCCCCGGTACATTTCCTTTACGCATTCAGTTTTTTTAGAGACACGACAGACAGGCTGGAGGCTTCATGGATTTAAGTGTGTGTGTGTGTGGGAAGCGAAGGTGTGTGTGTGTGTACTAGTCTATTCATGCTCTGTCTTAAGCCTAACACTACTCGCCTCCAGAATTGGTTTCATGCTCTCTCTCATTCTGTGATAGACTCTCTGTTTCTGAGTCACCCACCCACTCAGGATGAGCTGTCAGAATCTGGAGAGAGAGAGACGCGAAGTCATCCGTCCATCCACTGTCTCACCACATGCCTACGTACGTTGATGTTCTAACGCAATGGCAGATGATGCCACTTCATGCAGCGATAGGAGAATAGTGATCAATGTAGACCATGGTGAAATATAGCCTGGATGACATTTATACTGAACAAAAATATAACCACAACATTAAAGTGCTGGTTCCATGTTTCATGAGCTGAATAAAAAAAAATCTCAGAAATGTTCCATACGCACAAAAATCGTATTTCTCTCAAATTATGTGCACAAATTAGTTTACATCCCTGTTAGTGAGCATTTCTCCTTTCCCAAGATAATCTATCCACCTGACAGGTGGGGCATATCAAGAAGCTGATTAAACAGCATGATCATTAAACAGGTGCACCTTGTGCTGGGGACAATAAAAGGCCACTCTAAATTGTGCAGTTTTGTCACACAACACAATGCCACAGATGTCTCAAGTTTTGAGGGGGCGTGCAATTGCCATGCTGACTGCAGGGATGTCCACCAGAGCTGTTTCCAGATAATTGAATGTTAATTTCTCTACCATAAGCCGCCTCAACGTTGTTTTAGAGAATTTGGCATTACGTCCAACCGGCCTCAGAACCGCAGACCAGGTGTAACCACGCCAGCCCAGGACCTCCACATCTGGCTTTTCACCTGCAGGATCGCCTGAGACCTGCAACCGGACAGCTGATGAAACTGAGGAGTATTCATTTCTGTAATGAAGCCCCTTTGTGGGGAAAAATGTATTCTGATTGGCTGGGCCTGGCTCCCCAGTGGGTGGGCCTCTACCCAGTCATGTGAAATCTGTAGATTAGGGCCTAATTTATTTAAATCGACTGATTTCCTTATATGAATTGTAACTCAGTAAAATTGTTGCATGTTGCGTTAATATTTTTGTTCAGGATATTTTGCCTTGATAGGTATAACAAAAGAGCTTCTTAATAAATTGGATATTATACCAAGATTAGTTGTAGCCTAGTAGTAGAAGAAGACAAACCAATTTCGACAGTCGACAGATGTTTGTCATGCTTTAATGTTTGGCTGGCTACTTCCTTGGTTCTACATTTACATGATAGCTTGTATGTTTGTGTTCCGCTCCAGGCGTTTGTCTCCCTGTTCACCAGCAATCACCACATGGTATTTTCCCAGACAGATTGTAGCTTCCCTCAGCCCCACTCTCTATTTAAATATTGACCACAGGCTACATCCCAAATGGCACCCTATTTTCTTTTCACCTTGTCATCCCCAGGTCAAAGCTTCGGAAACAGGGCCTTCTCCAGGTTTGCTCCTAGGCTCTGGAACTCCCTCCCTCTAGCCAACCGTGACTCGGCGTTCATCACTATCTTTCAGTCCCTCCTATAGCCCCACCTCTTTGAAAAGGCCTACCCTTTCCCTTTGAGCACAACCCTCTTTTTATTCATGTTTTGTTTAGTTTGTTTTGACTCCTGCTTTCTTTTTAATTTCTATACATTTTAAAGCGACATTGGGTCCTTGAAAAGCGCTATAGAAGGCCCATTTATTATTAAGTCACACTACTTTTAACCAGAGTCCTATGGTCCCTGATCAAAAGTAGTGCACTAAATAGGAAATAGGGTGCCGTTTGGAATGGAGAAATTTAAATAAACAAGGAACAAAACGCATCGTACTGTGACACTTTCTGTATTTTGAAAGTTCTATATCTAGAAAACTTGATTGTTGACATGCAACATGTTTTTGGACTGTATCAACAGTGGACTAAAGAAACAAAGATCGTTTCTCAGTAACTAATAAAAAGGGAAGACTGGTCCGCTTCGGGGGGGGGGTCGAGGATTCCAATCCAAAGTATGTTTAAAAATAGCTGGTTGCTGGATTGCAGGCTCAAGGACAGTCCTGCAGTTGGCATAATATCACTCAATGTCAATTATGTAACCTACTTAGTGGATTAATGAATTGCTGTTTGTTGCAATAAATTAATTACAGGAGTCCTTTATAGGCCTAGATTATGGGGGATAATGAATGAATCGAGCTCTGTGCCAAAAACATGCATTTCATTAGTGGCATAGCCTGATTCCAAAGGTAACGTGATGAGGGAGAGCTGTAAAGTGGCTTCCGGACCCAAGAAGTGCAGTGGAAGCATAATAATAGAATAATTTTAGAATTTGGGGGGGGGGTTGAATGGGAATTTCTATTCATTCTCTTTCTATTTAGTGCAAACCCAAAGGCCTTCTCAGAAAGCCTGGCCATGGCAGCTAGCTACAAATAGCTGTTGCACGTGACTGTCTTGGAAGAACTAGTAGATACCTTCCCCCCTGGCCTAGCATAGTCGGGCCTGGCTGCTGTCTTTGCAACCAGGAAATGCATATTGCACTGACCTTGAATTACAAGAGGTTGGTGGCACCTTAATTGGGGAGAACGGGCTCGTGTTAATGGAATGGCATCAAACACATGGTTTCCAGGTGCTTGATGCCATTCCATTTGCTCCGATACAGCCATTATTATGAGCCGTCCTCCCCTCTGCAGCCTCTTGTGACTTGATTGATCCATAGAAATAGAAAGGATTGCCCATTCCTTGAAGGAAAATCGACCCTGTTTCTATGGTATGATATTTCTTTCTGTGGCAATGTATCATGAGCTGTTCTAGTTAAGTCTGTCCTTTACCATTGGTGATGTGAAAAACCTACAGTTGGTTTGGGTGAATTTTGGTGGGGGCTGATTTTTGAAGCTACAGTCCTCTAAATGACTGTCTCCGTCTGTCTCTTTCTCCTCCGAAGGTGACAAGTGGTTGCTGACGGACGATGGCATCCTCAACATCACAGAGATCACGTTCGCTGACCGTGGCAAGTACACGTGCATGGCGTCCAACGTGCACGGCAGCGCCAACTGCACGGTCACCATGCGCGTGGTCCTGCACAGCGGGGACCTGGGGGCCTACTACGTGGTCGTGTGCCTCGTCACCTTCACCATCATCATGATCCTCAACATCACGCGCCTCTGCATGATGAGCAGCCACCTGAAGAAAACTGAGAAGGCCATCAACGACTTCTTCCGCACTGAGGGCGCCGAGAAGGTTTGTGTCGCATTTTGCTATACTTGTGAGGACCGTACAAAGATATAGCTAGTAACTTTGTGTGTGTGTAACTGTCTTGAATGTACATAGGTGATGTTTTTAATAAAACATTTTTAAAAATCGAAACATTTCCATCCATGATATCTTTATTGGACATTTAATTAACTTCCAATCTATTCCCTTCTATTTTAAAGCTCCAGAAGGCGTTTGAAATCGCCAAGCGTATCCCCATCATCACGTCAGCCAAGACCCTGGAGCTGGCCAAGGTGACCCAGTTCAAGACCATGGAGTTTGCCCGCTACATCGAGGAGCTGGCCCGCAGCATCCCGCTGCCCCCGCTCATCATGAACTGCCGCACCTTCATGGAGGAGATCCTGGAAGTGGTGGGGGTTGAGGAGATGAGGCACACATTCCTCCGCCAGGCTCCAGAGGGGCACCACCTGGGCGGGGCATTGGGATGCCGGGCGGCCCTGGTGCAGGGGGCCCTGGTCGGGGTGGGGCCCGGCGACGTCTTCACCATCCTCCGGGAGAGAGATAGGGAGAGGGAGAGGGAGCGTTCCGGATCCCCAGCAGCGGATTCTGACGACGCGTCGTTGCATGAGCAGCCTCAGCACATCGCCATCCAGGTGTCCATCCACCCCCCGCTGCCCATGGAGGCCCCGGCTCTGGCCGAGGCCACGCCCTCATCTCCTCCACCATTGGCTCCCCTGCACCTAGAGGAGGAGGAGGAGGAGGAGCAGGGTTCGGAGCCGGAGCAGGAGCCAGTGGAGGAGGCGGCGTTGGGGGTGGTGCTGGAGGGGGAGCCAGATCCAGAGGTTACTACTAAGCTACAGCCTGGTCAGGTGATTTACGAAAGCTATGTGTAAACAACAACAGGAGGAGAAAAAAATAACGGGATGAACGATCCTGTCCTATGCATTTCCCTCCCCCACTTTCAAAAACAATATGTCAAGAAAAGGTCATTTTATTTCACTTCTCAACAGAACTAGCTTAAAACTGGAACCTAGATACTACGTATGTAGGTCCATCTGGATTATATTCTAATAATCTAGTCTGGTTTCCAATAAATCAACTTGATAAGACATTGAGTATAATCATCATCCTTCATGCTTATGGATCTTCATGTTGAATATATTGTGGCTGGAGAGGATAACCAATAAGCGATATGCGTAAGTATAAAGCATTGTAAAGGCCATTTTAATTAGTATTAGTGAGCAGACGAAAGAGCTGTTTGTTTTTTGATTCAAGCATTTCCTAAATCGATTTCAGGAAGAAAAAAAACGATCGACTTGTTGACGGTTATGCTTTTATCTCTTTGCAGTATTATTCCGTTTTATGATAAATTCATAAATTAGCTCTTCAAGCTGCCGTTGTGCAATCACTGTTACTAAGCAGACCACAAAGGCTTCTTTTGTTTCAGCTTGAAAAGACTGCACATTCTCCTACCACTGTTACAACCAACCGACCTGAAGTTTCAGTATCATGTTATAGTACGTCAAATGCATGCTGGACTCTGAGAAAAAATATGGATTTGAAAGTGTGGTCTATAGTCAAATTTAGTCAGTTAAACTCTGTACAAGTGATTTATATAGACTGATATAACTTCTGTAACATCTGAATTATTGGATCATGAATAAAATTTCAGGGGATGATTGAAGACCTAGATGTTTCAGGCCTTCTGGTCTGTGATGCACGTAATTAACAATTGCATAGCCACTATAGGCCTTCTAGTGTGGTTCATTGAAACATTTTGAGAAATTACATTTATTATTCTGATGCCCACTGTGGTGTTTTGACTTCCTAGATGTTAGACGTTATACAATCTTGCCGCCTTTATACGGTCTGTGTTGTTTCCAATATTTCCATCTGATTTTCTCCCATTTCTTTTTGTAATATGTTAAGTTTCTTATCTCGTTTTAAATGGGTCTCAAACCCCAGCCTCCCTCCACCTCCGTACGTGTTTTAATTAAAGAGGCTTCATTGACAGTCTGATGCATGTGAAATGAGTGCGACGTATTGGGATTAGTCTTTTAACAGGACTAAAATACTTTATCTGCTTAATAGTCTGGGTGGGGGTTGATGTTGCTCTGCTTTAAACTATACTATTTTTTTGTAGTGAAAATAAAGTCTGTGTTACCATGGTTTCCTCCAGCTTGGTTTTAATTGTGCAGTAACAAAACATTATGGGCCGTCCTAGGCCTCTCCCTCCCTCTCTCTTTCTCTGAGGACCAAGGACACCTAATCGTCACCTGATTCATTCCCCCAATCAGCCTCGCCGGCTTCCACTACACCAGAACAAAAGGCACCCATCTTGTTCTTGTAACCATAGTTTTGGTGGTCATTATAGATGGGTCGTGAGCTAGCAAGAAAACATTTGTTTTAGCTCACTGCTCATCTTGGCAGGAAGGAATGTTCAAGGGAAGCAAAGTATTAACCTAAGCATGCGTAATGTGACGCATACCGACGGCGGTGTGCACACGCATAGAACTAGCCCAGTGCATGTTAAAAGGACAGGCACAAAGGGTTGTAGAGCAGATAAGAATTCGAATGGAAAACCAGTCCTAGGCCAGTGACTGACAGAGCGTGAACGATCCCTGTAATATGACACGTGTGTGTGAGAGAGAGAGGTGACAGTGTAAACTGACTGGCTTTGTCTTTGTACTGCTTCCAACTCTCACAGGAAAGGAAGCCTTCAAAGACTGGTTTGTGTTGGAGGTCTGGGTGGCATAGTCCCCCTCTCTCTGTTCTTTAACCAAGTGTTTATTTTCTCTCTTTCAACCAAGTGGAATAGAGAAAGAGAAACAATATATACAGTAAATATTACACCCACAAAAGTTCCTGAAGAATGAAGACATTTCAAATGTCATATGTGCAAAGAGTTAAAGTACAAAAAGGAAAATAAACATATGGGTTGTATTTACAATGGTGTTTGTTCTTCAGTGGTTGCCCTTGTGGCAACAGGTCACAAATATTGCTGCTGTGATGTGGGTCTGTGTAATCTGAGGGAAATGTGTCTCTAATATAGTCATATTTGGCAGGAGGTTAGGAAGTGCGGCTGTTTCCACATGTTGTGGGTAGTGTGCACATAGCCTGTCTTGGTCAGCCTTTCTCAATAGCAAGGCTATGCTCACTGAGTCTGTATATAGTCATTGCTTTCCTTAAGTTTGGGTCAGTAACAGTGGTCAGGTATTCTGCCACTACTCTGTTTAGGGCCAAATAACATTCTAGTTTGCTCTTTTTTTGTAAATTCTTTCCAATGTGTCAAGTAATTATCTTTTTGTTTTCTCATGATTTTGGTTGGGTCTAAATGTGTTACTGTCCTGGGGGCTCTGTGGGGTCTTTTTTTGTGAACAGCCCCTGGACCAGCTTGCTTAGGGGGCTCTTCTCCAGGTTCATCTCTCTGTAGGTGATGGCTTTGTTATGGAAGGTTTGGGAATCACTTCCTTTTTGGTGGTTGTAGAATTTAACAACTCTTTTCTGGATTTTGATAATTAGTGGGTATCGGCCTAATTCTGCTGTGTTCATTATTTGGTGTTTTAAGTTGTACACAGATTTTTTTGTAGAATTCTGCAGGCAGTCTCAATTTGGTGTTTGACCCATTTAGTGAATTCTTGGTGAGCGGACCTCTGACCTCACAACCATAAAGGACAATGGATTCTAACTGATTCAAGTATTTTTAGCCAGATCCTAATTGGTATGTTGAATTTTATGTTCCTTTTGGTGGCATAGATGGCCCTTCTTGACTTGTCTCTCAGATCGTTCACAGCTTTGTGGAAGTTACCTGTGGTGCTGATGTTTAGGCCGAGGTATAGTTTGTGTGCTCTAGGACAACGGTGTCTAGATGGAATTTGTATTTGTGGTCCTGGTAACTGGACCTTTTTTGGAACACCATTATTTTTTGCCTTGCTGACATTTACTGTCAAGGCCCAGGCCTGACAGAATTTGTGCAGAATATCTAGGTGCTGCTGCAGGGCCTCCTTGGGTTGGTGACACAACCCAACCTCTCTCTCTCTACACCAGTGTTCCCTCTGTCTCTTCTACACCAGTGAAAAGATAGGTGGCGTTTAGTGTACTGCTGGGAACAGAGATTATCTGGATCTTTGTTCCTAGGTGTACTGTACCATCAAATTAATAAGTCACTGGAAAAGCTTTTGACACATTTTAGTTGTATAGCAGAATACCGGCCTGACAGTAACTGAGGTGTGTTCAGCCTTTTACCCCAGTACATGCTTGTTAAATGTTTAAAACATTCGTTAAGAACCCAGTCACTTTTTTTGCAATTCACATTTAATTAAACAAAATGTTTAATCTTTACATATAGTTTTAAAATGTACAATCAATCCATCAATACAATTCTGCCTAATGTACAACTACCATAAAGGAAAAACATTGATCAGTATGAAGACAACCACCACAGGGGACGATGCGCTCTTCAACCGACAGCAGGTCTTATCCATTAGGGAAAGCGATGGAAAACGTTTAAAAATGTTTGGGAATGGAAAATGGGTCCAACTAGTCCATCTGTTTTCTTCCGTTTGGTCCCAAATGAATATGACCCAGGACAGTCACTGCAATATTAAACTAGAGCGAAAATCATTGGCAGCAGTAGTCATGACCTGCCCTTCCCCCTTTAGAATGTCTCCCAAATCCAAATGGCACCCTCTTCCCTATGAAGTATACTGCTTTTGACCAGTCCTTTGGGCCCTGGTCAAAAGTAGTGCACTATATAGGGAAAAGGGTGGCATTGACACAACACTTAGCCTTCACTCAGCAGGTAAGATGCTACTCAACGCATCGTGTCATGGAAACAAAGCAAGAGAGAAAGAGGACTCCTTTGGCTGGTGCACGCATTGTGAGGTCACTGCTTCCTGTGTTGGGCCACACATTAAAGGGTGAATCAGACATAAGATCCTATTTACAGTTTTTCATGAGTCTAGGTTTACACGTGGCTGGTTCAAAATGATTGCCTTTGGTGTGCTGTACGTTTCAACAACTCAAATATACACATTTACTTTATTGAAGTTTAAAGGAGTTGGTGGTACACTGCATTGTTGTACCTTCAATTCATGCTTTTAAGAATTAAATATGGGCTTGTGTCCCAAACGATGCCCTATTCCCTGTATAGGTTAAAGGAGGATTTTTAAGCATGCCTTTCAGAGGGTTAACACCTTGTAGAGTCCATGCCTGACCAATTGAGGCTGTTCTGAGGGCAAAAGGGAGAGCAACTCAATATTAAGATGTTCCTAATGTGTTGTACACAGTCTATAATGCACTACTTTAGACCAGAGCCCTATGGGCCATGTTCAAGAGTAGTGCACTATATAGGGAATAGGGTGCCATTTGTGACGCAACCATGGAATGCTGGAAGTAGATTTAAAATGGTTTATATTGGTTTAAACTGACATGCAAAAAGAAACATATGTTGAATTGTTGACGACTGGGCAGAGGAGCCTTGCAAGATACATTTCTCACACCATGAAACAGCTTAATTAAGCAAAGTAAAATCGTCAAGACACGGTTACTGTGCAGTATTACCATCGACATCATTTATTGTGTTCACTTGGAAAGAAAAGTGCAGTTTTCCAGTCTTGACTTTGTCTCGTTACTTGATTATGTAGATAGCAATACTAAAAGTAGTAGCAATAGTAAAAAAAAAAAAAAAAGTTATCTCCAGTTAGAGCAACAAAAAAACTCAACATTTTTTAATATTTTCTTTCACAAACTCTGCCCACCTTCACTGTCAGAGTTGCTAGGTCTCCATCCTCATGGGACATGCTCACACAGTTCTTTAGTTCAACAGGGAGAATGTAAATGATGAGTATCACACTCCTCTGTACAACACTGCATCTGTTTTCACGTACTGAACTACAACACACATCCATACACTCCGACATGAACCAACTACTACAGTACATCCTGCTTGTATCCTTGACAACCCTCTAGCTCTCTCTCCTCACACATTAAAGCAAATCTCCCTTGGATCGAGGCCCAGTCTAATATCAAGACAGCGGTTGTCTTTAGGGGGGTTACTATAACAACCTGAATGGAATGTTGAGGTGCTAGTGACACACACATAAGCACTCTTGATTGCTCTCACACACAGTTCACAGGTAAACAATTATTTTAAGGATGGACGGGGTGTGAGGGAGGGACACAGTGGGGTCAGAGCCTGGCAGGGCGTCTGGCAGACAGCCAATCAGTGTGTCTGAACGTCCCTCCTTGGGTCCTACAGGATCATTCTGACCTCTCACCCTGGCAGCCAGGCATCAGGCTCACAGCCATGTCTGCTAGTATAAACCAATAGGACAAGGGTGGAGGAGCTTGAAAGGTGTGTGTAGGAGGTCCAATTGGTCAAGTGTGTGCTCTTGTGTGGCATCTGTGTTTGTGTGAGCGTGTGTGTGTGTGTGTTAAAAGTGCGTTCCTTGAGTATATATGTCCCAGTCCGTAGTAGCTGCGACTTTGTGGCCGGAACATCCTTCAAAACAGCCATTTAATGTCCCTTTAGTCTGTCTGTCTCTTCCTTCCTGTGGCCACTAGGGCTCTGTGGGGCTCAGTCAGTATGGTTAGGGACAGGGTTCCATGGGGTGGGAGGGTCGGGGGGGCTGTGTGTCATAGAGAGGAGCCTCGACCCTCCAGTAGGTGCACCACCTCCTCCTCGCTCTCCTCCTCATCGTCGTGACGACCTGGGAAGGAGGTGACTAGTTGAACATTATGTTGTCGGGGTCTTGGTTGGTCAACTGGGCCATATGACGAAGGATATCTTTTTTTGTGATAATACCAAGGAGACGCCTGCAGGGGGAGAGAGATTGATAGAGGAGAAAGAAAATAGTTATTCACGGAGGAGCTGGCAGGGAGCACAGTCTGGTTGGTGTGGGAGAGAATTACACCTTTTTGTTGGCTCGTGCGGTCGGTCAGTCAGTGGTGGTTTTGGCCGGGGATACAATATAGTGGAATCAATCAACACAGAATGATAACGTACCAATAACCTAAATAATGGGCTCTGTTAACCAACTGACAAAATTATGGACATTTGTTTAATGTCAGAGGAAACTAATTATTTTGGGGTCTGAAGCTTAATGATCAGATAATAGTGATACATTTTAGTCAAGAGAAGTAACGTACCATTACTACCACACTGTATCTGTATTTTAGCCCAAGGTGATACAGGGAACTTAGTAACCACTCAGCCGACTGTGACCGTCAATGCAGCCAGGCCAACAAAAACAAGTCCCACTGGTGCCGAGGAAGGACAGAAGGAGGAGAGGGGGTGAGTAACCAGGGGAGAATGGTGAGTGAGTGATTCTCGTTGGAAGCCTGAGGAGATTTACTGAACACCTACAGGAAGAGCAGGTGAGATGAACACTAGAGGAAGAGCAAGGCAGAACACTTCTGCCTTACCAACCAACCAACCCTTCACCCTGTCAGAGATACACATACTGGAACGCTCACTCAACATTTCTGGTTAATTCAAGAGCACTTGTATCTAAAATACAATGTGGTTCATCACTACAGGCGCCCTTACAGGTTCCTCCTTCTTCCCAGACCCAGGTCACAATTGGTTGAAATGTAAATGAGTTCTAACACAGAAAGTGTTAATTACGACGTTGTAAGAGTGTGCAGCTGGATAACAACTAGATGTCAACAGCACAAAATGTATTCCTAGAATTGACTGTTTTTTATGACTTGTGCTCTTGAATTCAGCTATGACGAAAGCTTGAGATTTAGTGAGACATCTGGAGACATTGGAGAGAGAGACAGACGTGAGTGCAGAGTTGAGCTGAGAGAGACAGACGGTGAGGGCAGAGTTGAGCTGAGAGAGACAGACGGTGGGAGGAGAGTTGAGCTGAGAGAGACAGACGGTGAGGGCAGAGTTGAGCTGAGAGAGACAGACGGTGAGGGCAGAGTTGAGCTGAGAGAGACAGACGGCGGGAGGAGAGTTGAGCTGAGAGAGACAGACGGCGGGAGGAGAGTTGAGCTGAGAGAGACAGACGGCGAGGGCAAAGTTGAGCTGAGAGAGACAGACGGTGAGGGCAAAGTTGAGCTGAGAGAGACAGACGGTGAGTGCAGAGTTGAGCTGAGAGAGACAGACGGTGAGGGCAGAGTTGAGCTGAGAGAGACAGACGGCGGGAGGAGAGTTGAGAGAGACAGACGGTGGGAGGAGAGCTGAGAGAGACAGACGGTGGGAGGAGAGTTGAGCTGAGAGAGACAGACGGTGAGGGCAGAGTTGAGCTGAGAGAGACAGACGGTGGGAGGAGAGTTGAGCTGAGAGAGACAGACGGTGGGAGGAGAGTTGAGCTGAGAGAGACAGACGGTGGGAGGAGAGTTGAGCTGAGAGAGACAGACGGTGGGAGGAGAGTTGAGCTGAGAGAGACAGACGGTGGGAGGAGAGTTGAGCTGAGAGAGACAGACGGTGAGGGCAGAGTTGATCTGAGAGAGACAGACGGTGAGGGCAGAGTTGAGCTGAGAGAGACAGACGGTGAGGGCAGAGTTGAGCTGAGAGAGACAGACGATGAGGGCAGAGTTGAGCTGAGAGAGACAGACGATGAGGGCAGAGTTGAGCTGAGAGAGACAGACGTGAGGGCAGAGTTGAGCTGAGAGAGACAGACGGTGAGGGCAGAGTTGATCTGAGAGAGACAGACGGTGGGAGGAGAGTTGAGCTGAGAGAGACAGACGGTGAGTGCAGAGTTGAGCTGAGAGAGACAGACGGTGAGGGCAGAGTTGAGCTGAGAGAGACAGACGGTGAGGGCAGAGTTGAGCTGAAAGAGACAGACGATGAGGGCAGAGTTGATCTGAGAGAGACAGACGGTGAGGGCAGAGTTGAGCTGAGAGAGACAGACGGTGAGGGCAGAGTTGAGCTGAGAGAGAGAGCGGTGAGAGGAGAGGCTGTATGTCTATCTGTCACAGCTACAGTCCAGGGTAGAGCTATAGATTCAGTACTGTAGGAAGTGGTGGGAGGTGTTAGTGCTGCAGAAACAGGAGGCATGAAACACCACACAGACTAGGAATGGGGGGGGGGGGGGGTGTTGAGGTGGGAGGCACCGGATGAGGCAGGGGGGTTGAGATCAGGTTAGAGGGGGGTGAAGGAGGGGTGGGTGGGTATGGTTTAGGATCAGGTTGGGTGTTGTAAGGGGGGGGGTGGGTGTGGCTTGGCTTAGTTAGTTACCTCTGCTGGAGGTATTAGCTACCAACACACTACTACCACCACCATCGCTCCACCACCATAGACGGAGTTCTCTCTCACTACAGGAGGGTGGTTCTATTAGGTCTACGGCAGGGCGGGAGGGACACTAGATGCTAAATCTCCCCTCCCAGAAAAAAACATCAACCAACGTTCTGCTCGGTAAAGGCGACGCCGGAAGTGCTACGCGTTGTCTGGTCAGATGTCGTCGATCTGTTGGTCCGTCGTGGGGCAAGAGGGAGAGGGAGGGGTTTAAAGAAATGTTGTATACATAAAGAAGCAGTAATTCATTGAAGTAAAGCTGTGCATGCGTCCAATATAGCACCCTATTCCCTTTATAGCGTACTACTTTTGAAGTAGTAGTGCACTATATAGGGAGCCATTGGGATGCACACTGTTTGAGCTTTTAGAGTGAAATTATGTAATAGTGTGTATGTGAAGGTTTTCTAAGTGTCGAGTGAGACAAACGCTCTAAAAACACAGGCATGGCTACATGACTGTATGCAATCAGTATATTCATGCTTATATATCTATATTCTAGAATGATTTCATATTCTGGATGAAACAGCCCATACTACTGATGAAGGGACTAACAGCTAGTAGGATGTTGTTGAAAGGAATGGCTGTGGAGCAATAGTAAATGATGGATATCTAACTAATCAAGGTTCAAATGACAGTTCCCATCAAAGTCCAACATTACAGGACCCATAACACTCATATAGAGTAGATCTTTAAAAATAAATAGTAATCTTACTAACTCTTGTCAATGACTAGTAGGGAATGAATAGGGAGATCCGTGATAGTGTGGCACAGTAGGTAGGTATCCAGTGAGGAGAAAGTGGATGCACACATCCCAACCAAATCAAACCAAACAAACCCCCTCCTCAAAAAAAATAGTGTATTCATGAGTGAGTTGAAAAGACACAGTAAGATGAGTGGGTTGCTATTGGAAACGGGAACTGTCAGTTACATGCGTCGCTCCTAGGAGGGCGGGCCTAAGAGGTGGGAATGGGAGAGGGGAAGGGGTCAGTGGAATGGGAGGAGACAGGGGGCGGGGCTAGTCACCAGGGGCTCCGTGTGTTCCTTGAGCTCCTCCAGATGCTCTAATATATTCTTCTTAGTGATGATGCCCAATACAATCCTGTACAAACACACACCTGTTACTCAGGAGACTGCCCGTCACACACACACACAGAGAGAGACAGCAGCACAAAGCATAGTACACAAAAAATAACAACTTATATAAACAACTTAATGACATATCATAAAGTGGCAAATCATAACACAACCTACCTAACATATTCTAATAGTATTGCTAAAAATTTTAAAAAAAGCTCAATTAACAATATATTTTACTTGTCCATAAATATACCACTTGTACTGATGCTGAGTGTGTATAAGTGCGTGTCAGTTGGATGCCAACTAATGTTATCGTTGCATATCATTCATCTTTGTGTCAGTTTCAACAACTTCCTTATTGATTTGTAATGGTATCTAATCTTCAGAGTAGTAGACTCAAGTGTGGTAGGCAAATTACCAAGGATTCCATAAAATATGTCTGATGTTTTGGCTATTATATGTATTGATATACTGAATGATGATTTAATTGAGAACCAAACAATAGAAAAGGATAAAATGACAACAAAATGATAAAAAATGAAAAAGTATAAAAACAAAGGAATGCTGTTATCCGTAATCTCATTCACTCTCAGTGCTCTCCTCTCCTGACGAGGCGTCTAAACACTCATCTTTAAACATATATTTACACACTGACTGCCGGGCAGTGGTGGAAAAAGTACTCAATTGTCATACTTGAGTAAAAGTAAATGCTATACATCGAATTCCTTACATGAATATTAATATGCATGATTTTAAAAAATTATAATAAACATTTTGCAGCCTGCCAGAGGCACACTCCCACTCATCATTTACAAAAGCAATATGTGGTTAGTGAATCCGCCAGATCAGAGGCATTAGGGATGACAACTCGTTATATTGAAGGTGCGAGAATTGGACCATATTGCTGTCCTGCCTTAGCATTCGAAATGTAATGAGTATTTTTGGGTGTCAGGGAGTAAAAAGTAAAAATTTTCTCTTTACAGGGTTCAAACACATTTTGACAGATGGAATTTCATGACTTCTCCATGACTTTTAACCAAATTTCCATGACCAACCGTTGGCGGCGTCTCCATGTATGTAGAAAAAGTATGTATGCGTAATGTGGTATTGACACTGGGAGGCAGCTCTCTGATCCCATGTACAAGTGCAAGGCACAAAGTAGAATACCTGTTAGGCAACGGTATAAAACACACGTGGTCAACCCTTAGTCTGGAGAGCTACTGGGTGTGCAGGCTTTTCATCAAGCCCTGCTCAAACACATCAGAGACAGCTTATCAAGCCCTGCTCATACACATCAGAGACAGCTTATCAAGCCCTGCTCAAACACATCAGAGACAGCTTATCAAGCCCTGCTCATACACATCAGAGACAGCCTATCAAGCCCTGCTCAAACACATCAGAGACAGCTTATCAAGCCCTGCTCAAACACATCAGAGACCTGCTTATCAAGCCCTGCTCAAACATCAGAGACAGCTTATCAAGCCCTGCTCAAACACATCAGAGACAGCTTATCAAGCCCTGCTCATACACAGCTTATCAAGCCCTGCTCATACACATCAGAGACAGCTTATCAAGCCCTGCTCAAACACATCAGAGACAGCTTATCAAGCCCTGCTCAAACACATCAGAGACAGCTTATCAAGCCCTGCTCAAACACATCAGAGACAGCTTATCAAGCCCTGCTCAAACACATCAGAGACAGCTTATCAAGCCCTGCTCAAACACATCAGAGACAGCTTATCAAGCCCTGCTCAAACACATCAGAGACAGCTTATCAAGGTCCGGTTGAGCAGCTCATTTCTAAAATGTGGTTTGTTAGAAGGGCACTGGAATAAAATCCTGCCCACCTATTAGCTCTCCTGGAGGATGGTTGACCACCCTTGATGTAAAACATTGCAACCAAATACATTTCATGCCTTCTGAAATAATTCACTCATTTAACATATCAAAGATCAAATGGCTATGGTAGGCTACAAATCTTTTTATTCAGCTGAGCCAAGCCCACAGATTTCCTTCAGGAAATGTACCTTTTAATTTAGTCATTTATCTTAGAAGTGTTAACTTTGCAGGCTGACTGGCATGTATTGAGTTGCAATGTCCCATACATTGGATGCCCAAATCAACTGGAAGTATCTACAAAACAAGTGTTGAAGCCAAATAATCCAAAAGAAAGGCTACATCTAACCTTTTTTCCTAAAATTACTGTTCGCGCTTCACAAATTATTATTTTGATTCACATTTGATATTTTGATTCACCTTCAATTCATTGCATTGAACCGAATCACAGCTAATACAATAGCGAAGGGAATCGTTTGTTTTTTGTATGTGCCGTTTAAATGAATCAACTTTGTATGGCCTTACTCGCAAGCAGTAGCGGTGCGCGGTTAAATCACTGTTGATTTTTATTTGATTGATAAAATATTTAAAAACTGTGCCTAAATAAATGACATCAACAGAATTTATTAAATACATTTCCATCATTTTCCAAAAGTTTAAGGCCTCGAAAACACTATTTTAAAATTCCATAACTTTTCCAGTATTTTCATGACGTACGAACCCTCTTTTGGAATTGAGTGTAGTAAAAGTTATCCAAAATATAAAATAGTATAAAGTACAGATACCCCAAAAAACAACTTCAGTATTTTTACTTAGTTACAACACAGAGCAAGGGTTTATCCAATGATCCTTGAATTCCTATTGTAACCACCAGGTGTCTCTGAAGTGTCATATACAACCAGTGAGCTCATCCACAGTAATTGACGATGACCACCAACTTCTAAACACATCACAAGTCTCTCAAATATTTTTTCCAGAGGAAACTGGATAAAACGATCCAACTATTTGTTAAGCGGTATCACAGTTGTGTTATATTGGTTAGCATAGCACAGCTAGCATTTAGCTGAGAAGCCATGCAGCGTACAGATTACAAGGTTATACAGTTTATAATCCCAGGGTTTCCAGTCCCAGTGTCCATGCATCACTCAATCCCTTACAGAAAAAAGATTGCAGTTTTGAAACTAGAGTAAAAGTGAAGTAACTGCAGTCGACTGTGGTATTTTGGACAGAGTAATTGTAGAATAACTGTAACTGCAGTCACACTGCAAAATTACTGCAGTAAAAAAGAAAAACATGATTTCAGACGCAGTACTTGCAGCACAAAACGCAATACTTCACTCTAACTGCAATCTTTTTCCGAAAGGATGTGAGGGGATGCTACTATATCCCAATATCCACACTAGCATACCACTTAGAATAGATGACATCCAATACACTGCTTCATTCTAAGTAGTAGTGTGTACATTGGAACAGAACTTGAGAGTGTGTGCTGGGTTTGTACTGGGGGAACTCTGTCTGTTGCCTGTTGAGGTGTTTGTTAGTTCAAGTTGAGGTTAGGAGGACTGAGGAAGACTCTTTCCCTCCAGTGTTCCTTCCTTCTCTTCCTCCTCTTCTTCTTTCACCCCCACCCTACCAAAACACATTCCCCTATTTTGAGGATGTGATTCCCTCCCCATTGTTCTCATCCAAGATCATTTTTAAAATCGCCTCTTCCCCTCTCTCCACTCCCCCTGCCCTCTTCACATGCCACCCTACCCCTTTCCCTCCTCTCCCCCAAGCCCCTTTCCTCTCACCCGTTGTGTGTCACCAGACACTGGCGGAGGCCCAGCTTGCGGAAGATGTCCACCACTATCTCCATAGGCGTGTGGTCAGTGACGGTGAAGGGGCTCATGTCCAAGATGGAGCGCAGCTTGAGGGGCCGCGGGCTGTCGGCGGGCAGGGTGGGGGCGTGCTGCGTGAAATAGACCCGCGAGGTCAGCAGGATACCCTCCTGCTTTCGCTGTGCGTTTTCTGTGAAAAGGAGGAGAGAGAAAGATTAGCGTCTAAGGAGTGCCAGACAAAAGTGCCAACCTCTCCTGAGACGATTCCATTGGTTCCATCGCGCTAGCCAGGCAAGCTAAGTCAAGTGCAGCTAAAGTAGAAAAAATAAACACTATTTGAAGTTTTGAACCCAGGTCTGAGCACCCCCCACAACCTTTTTATTTATTGAATATTCGAAACATACAATATACTTGCAGTGAAGCCGCTGAACAAGTACATCATACCAGTCATCCAACAGATTCCCATTCAGAGCGACACACAGAAGCATCTAGGGTCAATGCCCTACTCAAGGGCATGTTGACCGATCTACCACCAGGCCACAAAACGTGAACCCGAACCCTCCAAGATCCCCCCACAGTTCCCCAATAGCTGTCCCTCAACCATTCGAGACCCCTCCCACAGTCCCCCCAGGAAGAACAATTAAAAATACAATGAATTCCATTCCCCACCCCCACGAACCCCCCAAATGCTCCAACAACCAAGAGAATGAACTAAAGAGAAAAAAGGAAAAGACAGAAGAAAACAGCAAACAACAATGCAAAAAAAAATATATTTTTTAATAAGAAATTTAAAAGAAAGGACATCAAGGACAACTAAAATCATAACAGCAATGCCAACTATATATGTTTGTGTGCATGTCTGGCACTATTACATGTACAGTGGGGAGAACAAATATTTTATACACTGCCGATTTTGCAGGTTTTCCTACTTACAAAGCATGTAGAGGTCTGTAATTTTATCATAGGTACACTTCAACTGTGAGAGACGGAATCTAAAAAACCTTCCTCATGATCATTGATGCCCCACGAGGTGAGATCTTGCATGGAGCCCCAGACCGAGGGTGATTGACCGTCATCTTGAACTTCATCCATTAATAATCTAATAATTGCACCAACAGTTGTTGCCTTCTCACCAAGCTGCTTGCCTATTGTCCTGTAGCCCATCCCAGCCTTGTGCAGGTCTACAATTTTATCCCTGATGTCCTTACACAGCTCTCTTGTCTTGGCCATTGTGGAGAGGTTGGAGTCTGTTTGATTGAGTGTGTGGACAGGTGTCTTTTATACAGGTAACGAGTTCAAACAGGTGCAGTTAATACAGGTAATGAGTGGAGAACAGGAGGGCTTCTTAAAGAAAATCTAACAGGTCTGTGAGAGCCGGAATTCTTACTGGTTGGTAGGTGATCAAATACTTACGTCATGCAATAAAATGCAAATTAATTACTTAAAAATCATACAATGTGATTTTCTGGATTTTTGTTTTAGATTCCGTCTCTCACAGTTGAAGTGTACCTATGATAAAAAATTACAGACCTCTACATGCATTGTAAGTAGGAAAACCTGCAAAATCGGCAGTGTATCAAATACTTGTTCTCCCCACTGTATGTGTGTGTTCTTGTATGTGTTAATTTGAATGAGAGTGTGTGTATATGCATGTGTACAAACACCTACACGGCATCAGCCTCAGGGAAACCGGCATTAGTTGTAAAAACACTCCCACTTAGTGTCATTCAAATGTACTTTTATTATGTTTCATTTAGACTTTTACCAACATTCTATCTCCCACACAGCAACTCCACTCCCACTTGTCTCCAATTCCACGTACCAACCCTCAGCTTCCCTCAGCCCATCCCATCTATCTCTGCTGGCCACCCACTTCAGGTTTCTACACAACACATATCTTGCTGTGATGTTTAACGTACAATTTCAATCCATCTAATCGAATAGAATCCACAGATTGCGAGTTGAAGATAAATACTTTTACTAAGATAATTAGTAATTGACTGACCCGGTCTCTCCAGATCTCTAACAGTACTATTTCTAGGTTCAATTTTAGATCAATGGTATGCATTTCAGGCCATTCCTGAACCTGAGACCAGAAACAGGCTACCTGAGGGCAATACCAAAATAAATGGTATATTGATTCTGTATCCTCACAACAAAATCTGCAGAGCTTCGATGATTTTATGCCCCAAATATTCAAAAATAATTTGGTGGCAAGAATTCTATATAATAATTTTTGCTGAAAAGCATGAAGTCTTGAATCTTGCGTTGTTTTATATATCAACTCATACACCCTGTACCATGGAATCGGTACATCAAAAATCTCTTCCCAACTATTTTGCAATCTGTATGGCACAGTTGTCAACATCCTGGTCCTCAAATGAAACTGGTATACTTTCCTATTTATGCTATTTTTATTCCTCTGCCAGTTTTGATCCTTTATATTGGGCAGACAGACCAGTTCACTACCTCCTCCCGCTGCCACCTGACTCCTCCATTTTTTGGGTAATGCTGTAATCAATTGGTTGTAATCTTGGATTGAGCAGACCTTTCCATACAATTCTGATAACTCCATGAATCGGCAGTAAATCGGCAGACATAACTCTACCATTCCAATATAATTTAAGAACAAAATACCCTTTTCAAACATCTTTCCCATAAATACAGGTATTTTATCAACCAGCACATTTGAGTTTAGCCATAATATTTGTTATATCTTTTCAGGGGGATGAAATTGAAAATGTAGCCAGCTCTGCAATGCTTGTTTGAAAAAGAGAGATACTTTGAAAAAAGTATATTTTCAATTAATCAAATATGAGACAAGGCAATCTGCACAAAGGCAAAAAGGCCATTTTTTAAAAATGGATGAGCTTTTCTTAGTAATCTACTTGAGAACCATTTAGGGTTCAAATAAAACTTTTGAATGAGTGAAGCTTTTAGAGAGAGGTGTAGTGCTCTTACATGTAATAATCTCAACCCACGCAATTCATATTCACTATATAGAGAGGCACATTTAATTTAGTCTGGTTTAGCGAAATATTTTTGGCTAGTATGATTTGAAAAATTAATCATCAGGAGTAGGCAGCGCCATAAGTAAGTGAGTAAACTGAGATATGACTAAGGAGTTAATCAGGGCAATTTTTCCATAAACAGACAGGTATTTAACTCTCCATGGTTGCAGGATCTTGTCTATTTTTACAAGGTTTCTATTGAAATTCATTGTGGAGAGCTTATTTATATCTTTTGTGATATGAATACCGAGTATGTCTACTTCGCCATCAGACCATTTTATAGGTAAACTGCAGGGTAATGTAAAAGTTATATTTTTTAAGGATCCTATACATAATATTGTACACTTATCATCATTAGGTTTTAGTCCAGAGAGTACAGAAAAGTTATCTAGATCTTCAATGAGGCATTGCAGGGATCTAGCTTGCGGACTTAATATAAAACTTGAGTCGTCGGCATACATGGACACCTTTGTTTTTAAGCCTTGGATTTCTAATCCTCTAATGTTGTTATTGTATCTGATTTTAATAGCTAGCATTTCGATGGCCATAACGAATAGATATGGTGATAGCGGACACCCTTGTTTAACTCGTCTTGACAATTAAAAACTCTGAGAAGTAGCCGGTATTTACTATTTTACACCTGGGGTTGCTATATGTTATTTTTACCCATTTTATAACAGAGTTACCGAAATTGAAAAAAATCCATACATTTATAAATAAAACCTAGTCTTACTTTATCAAATGCCTTTTCAAAATTCGCTATAAATACCATTCCTGGCTTCTTATATGTTTCATGATGTTCTATTATTTCTAGTAGTTGTTGTATATTATCTCCAATGTATCGTCCATGTAAAAAACCTGTCTGATCAGGATGAACAATACCTGGTAAAAACCCTTTTAATTCTGAGTGCTATGCATTATGCTAGTATTTTTGCATCACAACATTGAAGTGTAAGGGGCCTCCAGTATTTTAGATGTAAAGACCCAGTCTATTTTCAATCTGGGTCTTGTTTAAATAATAGAGAAATCAGACCTTCCTGCTGAGTACCTGACAGACTACCATTTCTATAAGAGTAGTTAAAAACAATCTAACAATGGAGCTTTTAGTATAACAAAAAATACTTGATATACCTCTACCGGTATGCCATCAAGACCTGGGGTTTTTCCAGACAAAGGATTTAATAGCGTCAAAAAGTTCTTCCTCTGTAATTTGGCCTTCACACTGATCTTTCTGTACATTAATTTTCCATTTTTTTATATTATTTGGAAAGAATTCCTTACCATAATCTTCATTCAGTGGGAAAGGATGAGAGGGAAAAGAGAACATCTGCCTAAAATATTTAGCTTCCTCTAAAAATATAATTTGGAGAATCATAGATGACTCCGTCTTCAGTAACAAGTTTCTGCAAATTCGTTTTGTTAGCGTTCCTGTATTGGAGATTCAGGAAGAATTTTGTGCATTTTTCTCCATATTCCATCCAGTTTGCTTTATTTTTGTAAAAGATTACATTAGATCATTCTTGAATAAGTTCCTCAAGTTCTTTTCGTTTTTCCGCTAACTTATTTTGTATCTCTGTAGTATCGTTTCAATTGCTATCTACCTGTACTATTAGTTCATGGATTTCCCTTGTTAGTCTTCTCTTTAGCCAGAAACTGCTTTTTTATTATTGATGAATATTGAATTGAATGACCCCTGAAGGTACATTTAAAAGGTATCCCAAACAATAAGGGGATTTTCTGAACCTATATTATACTGAAAAAAATTCAGTTATAAATTATTTTGTCTTAGTTAAAAATACAGTTGAAGTCGGAAGTTTACATACACTTAGGTTGGAGTCATTAAAACTCGTTTTCAACCACCCAAAATTTCTTATTAACCTTTCTGAACCACCCATCCCGGATCCGGGGTAATTGTCATCAGCAACGCTGAATAGCATAGCGCCACAGGTAAATAATATTACTAGAAAATATTCATATTCATGAAATCACAAGTGCAATATTGCAAAACATAGCTTAGCCTTTTGTTAATCCACCTGTCGTCTCAGATTTTGAAATTATGCTTTACAGCGAAAGCAATACAAGCGTTTGTGTAAGTTTATCGATCGCTCGACAAAACAATGAGTACACTTAGCATCAGGTAACTTGGTCACGAAAAGCAATCAAATTAATCGTTTACCTTTGATGATCTTCGGAAGTTTTCACTCATGAAACTCCCAGTTAGACAACAAATGTTCCTTTTGTTCCATAAAGATATTTTTTATATCCAAATACCTCCGTTAGTTTGGTGCGTTATGCCCAGGAATCCACCGGAAAGAGCGGTCACGACAACGCAGACAAAAATTCAAAATTATATCCATAATGTCCACAGAAACATGTCAAACGTTTTTTATAATCCATCCTCAGGGTGTTTTTCAAATATCTATTCGATAATATATCAACCGGGACAGTTGGCTTTTCACTAGGACCGGGAGTAACAATGGCTGCCTTTCTCTTTTGCGCACAACTCACTCTGAGAGCCCCCACCTATCCACTTACGCAATGTGGTCGTTCACGCTCATTCTTCAAAATAAAAGCCTGAAACTATGTCTAAAGGCTATTGACACCCTAGGGAAGCCATAGAAAAAGGAGTCTGGTTGATATCCCTTTAAATGGGCAATAGGGATGCATAGGAACAGAGAGGTTTCAAAAACAGGGGCACTTCCTGATTGGATTTTCCTCAGGTTTTAGCCTGCAATATCAGTTCTGTTTAACTCACAGACAAACCTTTGACAGTTTTGGAAACTTCAGAGTGTTTTCTATCCTAATCTGATTATATGCATATTCTAGTTTCAGGGGCTGAGAAATAGGCAGTTTCAAATGGGTACGTTTTTTAGCCAAAAACGAAAATACTGCCCCCTAACCTTAAGAAGTTTTAACAAACTATAGATTTGGCACATCGGTTAGGACATCTACTTTTTGGATGACAAGTCATTTTTCCAACAATTGTTTACAGACAGATTATTTCACTTTTACCTCACTGTATCACAATTCCAGTGGGTCAGAGGTTTACATACACTAAGTTGACTGTGCCTCTAAACAGCTTGGAAAATTCCAGAAAATGATGTCATGGCTTTAGATGCTTCTGATAGGCTAATTGACATAATTTGAGTCAATTGGAGGTGTACCTATGGATGTATTTCAAGGCCTACCTTCAAACTCAGTGACTCTTTGCTTGACATCATGGGGCAATCAAAAGAAATCAGCCAAGACCTCAGGAAAATAATTGTTGACCTCCACAAGTCTGGTTCATCCTTGGGAGCAATTTCCAAACGCCTGAAGGTACCACGTTCATCTTTACAAACAATAGTATGCAAGTATAAACACCATGGGACCACGCAGCCGTCATACTGCTCAGGAAGGTGACGTGTTCTGTCTCCTAGAGATAAACCTACTTTGGTGCGAAAAGTGCAAATCAATCCCAGAACAACAGCAAAGGACCTTGTGAAGATGCTGGAGGAAACAGGTATAAAAGTATCTACATCTGTTTGGCCATGATGACCATCCTTATGTTCGGAGCAAAAAGGGGGACGCTTGAAAGCCGAAGAACACCATCCCAACCGTGAAGCACAGGGGTGGCAGCATCATGTTGTGGGGGTGCTTTGCTGCAGGAGGGACTGGTGCACTTCACAAAATAGATGGCATCATGAGAGGAAAATTATGTGGATATATTGAAGCAACATCTCAAGACATCAGTCAGGAAGCTAAAGCTTGGTCGCAAATGGGTCTTCCAAATGGACAATGACCCCAAGCATACTTCCAGAGTTGTGGCAAAATGGCTTAAGGACAACAAAGTCAAGGTATTGGATTGTCCATCACAAAGCCCTGACCCTAATCCTATGGAAAATGTGTGATCAGAACTGAAAAAGTCTGTGCGAGCAAGGAGGCCTACAAATCCGACTCAGTTACACCAGCTCTGTCAGGAGGAATGGGTCAAAATTCACCCAACTTATTGTGGGAAGCTTGTGGAAGGCTACCCGCAACGTTTGACCCAAGATAAACTATTTAAAGGCAATGCTACCAAATACTAATTGAGTGTATGTAAACTTCTGACCCACTGGGAATGTGATGAAAGAAATACAAGCTGATATAAGTAATTCTCTCTACTATTATTCTGACATTTCACATTCTTAAAATAAAGTGGTGATCCTAACTGACCTAAGACAGGGAATTTTTACTAGGACTAAATGTCAGGAATTGTGAAAAACTGCGTTTAAATGTATTTGGCTAAGGTGTATGTAAACTTCCGACTTCAACTGTAAGTTGTTCTCCATTAAACTTTGATAAAATCTCCAATATCCCCCTCCACGTAGAAAATCTATAAGAGTTATGTGAATGCCAATTAGATGATGATCCGATCGCATTCTGTCTCCTATTAAAACTTTTTTAACCTTTGATGAAAGAGACAAGAAAGTAGTCAAGACGACTAGCTTGATTAAGTCTCCTCCATGTATATCTCACTAGGTCTGGGTTTTTTAGTCTCCAAATATCCACTATTTCTAATGTGTCCATAATATTTGTGATTTCCTTAAGGGCATGGTGATGATAGTTTGTAGAGTGATTACCTTTACGGTCCATTGAGGTACTTAACACTGTGTTATAGTCTCCTACCATAATGATTAGGTAATTTGTTGCCTGTAAGTTTAATAAATTGGTATAAATGTTTTCGAAGAAGTGTGGATCATCCTGATTTGGACCATATAGATTAATGAGCCAAATCTCTTTTTCGTCCACTTTCATATTCAAAAGGATCCACCTTCCTTGGGAATCATTCCTGACTATTTGCACATTCAGATCGAAATTTTTGTTAATTAATATCATCACACCCTTTGAGTTCCTTTGTCCATGACAGAAAATTATTTCACCACCCCATTCCTTTTTCCATGCAACTTCACCTAAGGATGTAGAGTGAGTTTCCTGTAAACAGTATATGTTATATTACTTTTCTTTTAGCCATGTAAAGACTGATCTTCTTTTTTTATAATTTGCTAAACCGTTACAATTATAACTGGCTATACTTATTTCACCCCTTACCATAACTAGATACTATTCTCAGTCTAAATTGACAATAATTAGTGCTTGTAAAGTTACTGCCATCAGAGGTATTATGAAGGTCAAAACTAGAGCTTTCAAATGTCTGATATTTAGAATTCAAGAAATAGGTTCTAGCAATATTTGTTTTATTCCCTTGCCTGTTTGCCTGTGAGCCAATGCCACAGATGTTAGAAAATTGAGACGATATTATGTGTGTAGTAAATCTGAGTAGGTTGATGTGTATGACATTGGATGTGATATAGTGAGTGTGTACAATGTCTGTATAAGAGTAAGACTATAATGTGTTATGTCCAAATAAATAATAACTCTGCCAATTTGCATGGTTGAGTGTCTATGTGTGTAACATGTAGTGCGTATAGCCTTAACTTCTCTAGGGTAGGGGGCAGCATTTTCACGTTTGTATGAAAAGCATACCCAAATTCAACTGCCAGTTACTCATCCCCAGGAGATAAGATATGTATAGTATTAGTAGATTTGGATAGAGAACACTCTGCAGTTTCTAAAACTGTTTGAATCATGTCTGTGAGTATAACAGAACTTATTTAGCAGGCGAAACCCCGAGGACAAACCATTCAGATTTTTTTTTTTTTATAGGTCACTGTCTTTTCAATGAGTTTTCATTGGGAAACCAGATTTCTAAGTGAATTGCTTGCAGTTCCTACGGCTTCCACTAGATGTCAACAGTCCTGGGAAATAGGTTGAGGTTATTCCTTTGTGTAATGAAGAAATACGGCCATCTTGAAATCGAGGCACTCCAGGTGTCCTGGACATGCGCTTCAATCAAACAGAAGGCATGCAACATTTTGTTTTAATCTTGTATTGAACACATATCATCCCGTCTTCAATTTTATCGATTATTAACGTTAAAAAAATACCTAAAGTTGTATTACAAAAGTCGTTTTTTGGCAAAGTTTACAGGTAACCTTTGAGATATTTTGTCGTCACGTTTGAGCAAGTTGGAACCGGTGTTTTTCTGGATCAAACGCGCCAAATCTTGTATATATATCGACGGAATTAATCGAACAAAAGGATCATTTGTGATGTTCACGGGACATATTGGAGTGCCAACAACAGAAGCTCGTCGAAGGTAAGGCATGAATTATATTTTTATTTCTGCGTTTTGTGTCGTGCCTGCAGGGTTGAAATGTTTTCTCTCTTTTGTTTACTATGGTGCTATGCTCAGATAATAGCATCGTATGCTTTCGCTGAAAAGCCTATTTGAATTCTGACATGTTGGCTGGATTCACAACCAGTGTAGCTTTAATTTGGTATCTTTCATGTGTGATTTAATGAAAGTTTGATTTTATAGTAATTTTCATAGTAATTAATTTTAATTTGGCGCTCTGCATTTTCTCAGGCTTTTTGCCAAGTGATACAGTAGCGTCTTGCCTAAACTCAGATTTTTGGATATAAATATGAACTGTACCGAACAAAAAATACATGTATGAAGTCCTATGAGTGTCATCTGATGAAGATTATCAAAGGTTAGTGATTAATTTTATCTCTATTTCTGCTTTTTGTTACTGCTCTCTTTAGCTGGAAAAATGGCTGTCTTTTTCTGTGACTTGGCTCATACCTAACATAATCGTTTGGTGTGCTTTCGTCGTAAAACCTTTTTGAAATCGGCCACTTTGGCTGGATTTACAACAAGTGTAGCTTTAAAATGGTGTAAAATACTTGTATGCTTGAGGAATTTAAATTATGGGATTTCTGTTGTTTTGAATTTGGCGCCCTGCAGTTTCACTGGCTGTTGACGAGGTGAGACGCTACCGTCCCACATACCCTAGAGAGGTTAATATTCATGATGATAATTGTAATCCATATCGTATCACCATCATAGTTGCATCATAATTACCTTTAACATCATTGAAAAACACATTTCAGCATTTCCATAGCAATTGACGTTTCACATGATCACGAACGAGACCTTGCATTACTCTAGAGACGGCTTCACTACAGTATAAATGTTTTCCGTACAATATATTATTATTCCCCAATACCCCTATTCTGACATCTTCCCCTTGCTTGTTGTAAACATATATAAACTTGTAGACAAATACATAAAAAAGATAGACAAACAAACACATTCAATTATAAAACAGTTCTCAACAATAGAGAGAGCGGGAGAGAAGAGATGAGAAAGAGAGTGAGAAGAGAGCGAGATCAGGTGTGTGTGTGTATGTATAAGTCCGTATGTGTAAGCAAGCATGTAATTGAGTACGTGTGTGCCCCCCACAACCTGCCGTCTCAGTTTCTCCTCACCTATAGCGATGGTAACGTCCCTGCGCAGGGCGAAGCCCACCAGTCTCTGAGACTCCTTGGAGACGATGACAGGGAAGCCATTGTAGCTGGTCTCGTTGATGATCACCTGGAGTTCCTCCACCGTCAGGTCGTCCTGCGTCAGCACCGCTAACGGCGGATCACTACGCTGCGGGCGCATCACCTGAAGTCACACAGAAAGTGGTTTAGGCTGAACCCTAACTGACGCCTTTAAGTCAACTTTTTACTTAATCATACATTGATGTCAATGGTACTGCATCTAACTGTTAATGATTCAGTGTGCCAATGTATTCATTTAATCTGTCCATAATAAATATTTGTTCCTTACACACACACAATATGTTGATGGAGCTTGCATGCAAGTATTTCACCGCACCTTTTATACATGCTGTAAACTGTGTACGTGACAAATAACATTTGATTTTGACACACCTCCCGCGCCAGCGTGGTATGTGTGAACTCTGACTTGGCGTCCAGGAAAGGATACCCGTTGAGGCGGATGTGTGACTCGTAGATGCCCTCACGCCCAAAGGCGTCGCCCACCCACTTGCTGGTCATGACGGCCGCCATGAGGGGCACAATGTATTCCAGACCGCCAGTCAGCTCAAACACAATAACCACGAGAGACACGGTCATCCTCGTCACACCACCTGAAAAAAAATTATATATATATATATATTATTGACTTTTTATTTTACCAGGTAAGTTGACAGAAGTGAGAACCTATTATTTTTATACAGCAACGACCTACAGACAAAAGGAAAGGTTTGAATGGGAGAGGACCAAAGCCATCCAACAGGATAGATTACATTTTACACAGCTTCGTGTTTCTGTGATCCATTGACAAACACAGTCTATATAGCAATGTATCACAAGAATGGGGAATGAACACCGAGTAGGAGTATCAGACGTGACCATATCATTACAGACACCCACATCCAGTCAGTGTAACTCACCCAGACATGCAGCAGCCCCCACCATGGCATAGAGTCCCGGGGTGATGCAGTCGGTGCCTACCTCACACCACTCCCTGAACACTAACCAGTCGTGGTGGTAGTATGCCAGTTGCTCCACGGCGATGCCAACAATCCGCCCGGCAATCGCCCCGATGGCCATACTGGGGATGAATAGGCCTGCCGGAACCTGGGGACAGGAACCACAAAAAAACTATCCGGAACTGAAATTCCAATTCTGATTTTGCTCAGTATTTCTCAACCCTAACCATGAGCAGCATTACTTAAAGTCTAGACTACAATCTAAGATTTGGATTAGACCACAATCTGAGACATGCATACCCAATACCATCACATTAAAAGGGGAAGTTCACCCAAAAACACTTCTGGGCTTTCCCGAAACGACATTCATAAGTTAAAAATGTGCCTACTGAAATAAGTTACCAGAAAAATTGTGCAGAGAAAGTCATTACAAGGACTATCTCGATCATGGGAGGCCAGAGCGGTGTGTTGAGGAGGTATTTAGGATGGACTTTTGACATTGCATGGGGTTTCTATGGGGAAGGCCGGGGTAGAATCAGCGTATTACCTACATCTAAATACTCAAGCAATAGACCTAAAAACTGTCTGGGGTACTGACAAACGACCAGGCAATAGTAGTTATAAAGGATGTTTTTGGCTGAACTTCCCCTTTAACTGCCGGGCTACATTAACTAGACGGTAGTACCCAACCTGCCCTGCCTCACCTTGAGTCCGAAGGTGAATATTGTCATGATGATCTTGAAGACGAGCGCCAGGCACAGCTGCCACATGGCTGTGTACACCCCGGGCCCCGCCGGCTTGTTAGGCGACGCATCCACAAACGCCTTACTCCCGTTCATCTGACTCCTGTAATGGCACAGCTGGGACGACTCCAGCGGCCCACAGTCAGTGAACAACTCCTTTATCAGCTCGCTGGTGTTCTGCCGCGTGTACGGGTTGGGGAACGCCACCACGGCGGTAATGGCCGCCACGAAGATGACCTCCAGGACGGGGTATTTCCCGAAGCGGGTGGACTTCCTCCTTCGGCACCAGGCGATGTTGGCCTTGATGAAGAAGGCCCCCCAGAGGCCTCCAAACACCCCCAGCAGGATGAAGGGGATAAGCTCAAACAGGTACCAGGGGGTGTGGTACTCCACGTAGAACAGGACCAGACGGCTGTTGCCAAACGGGTTGATGGATCGGAGGACGAAGGCTGCCACTAGCGCAGCGAAGAAGGAGCGCCACAGAGTCTTCAGAGGGAAGTAGTAACTCACCTAGAGAGAGAGATGCAGAGAGACAGGTGAATAGGGGACATTATAGTGGGATGCATTAACTCATACAGAGACACAAGAGTGCATGAACAGATTTTACATCATCAGTTGTCAAAGTGCTTACACAGAAACTCGGCTTAAAACGAGGCTATAGTGTGTGTGATGTGCTTACTTATACGGACACACTCATAGAAACACACACACACACACACACACAATATAAAATGTACCTCCTCCAAGCTGAAGAGTACTCCGCCTATGGGAGCACCAAAAGCCACAGACACCCCAGCCGCTGATGCTGCAGATAGGACCTGCAGAGAAAACAAATAAAAAAGATTAGTACCAAAACACAGGCCGAGTCAGCTGGAACACTGACAGGAATTTACCCAAAACACAGGCCGAGTCAGCTGGAACACTGACCGGAATTTACCCAAAACACAGGCCGAGTCAGCTGGAACACTGACAGGAATTTACCCAAAACACAGGCCGAGTCAGCTGGAACACTGACCGGAATTTACCCAAAACACAGGCCGAGTCAGCTGGAACACTGACAGGAATTTACCCAAATCATAAATCATACAACAGAAAAGGTCACCAAAAGAATGTCTTATAACAAAACTCTAAACTTTGTAATGTAATACAATGGATACATACACCAAACCATACACTCTCTTCTTGGCCTCATTCCTACTGTACTTGGACAAAGTTATATTGTATTTCTCCACACCTAATAGAACAGTAGATCATACATACCTCTCTCTTCTTGGCCTCGTTCTTGCTGTACTTGGGGAAGAGGTATGAGAAGATGTTTCCACAGCAGCAGGCCACATGGACCAGGGGTCCCTCTTTCCCCAGGCTCAGCCCAGACGCTACAGCCAGCACCAGGGTCACCGTCTTGATCAGCAGGGTCCACTTCCCCAGGTAACCCCGGATGATGAACCCACTCAGGATGGTCTTTATCTGGGAGACAGAGAGATGGGGGGAAATAAGGTAAATATACTACTGGAGAAATTATTTCTAGGTTTAATCTACTGTGAACCATCAGATCCTCCTCTCCACCCTCTCCGAGTTGGGCATCTCCGGCGCGGCCCACGCTTGGATTGCGTCCTACCTGACAGGTCGCTCCTACCAGGTGGCGTGGCGAGAATCTGTCTCCTCACCACGCGCTCTCACCACTGGTGTCCCCCAGGGCTCTGTTCTAGGCCCTCTCCTATTCTCGCTATACACCAAGTCACTTGGCTCTGTCATAACCTCACATGGTCTCTCCTATCACTGCTATGCAGACGACACACAATTAATCTTCTCCTTTCCCCCTTCTGATGACCAGGTGGCGAATCGCATCTCTGCATGTCTGGCAGACATATCAGTGTGGATGACGGATCACCACCTCAAGCTGAACCTCGGCAAGACGGAGCTGCTCTTCCTCCCGGGGAAGGACTGCCCGTTCCATGATCTCGCCATCACGGTTGACAACTCCATTGTGTCCTCCTCCCAGAGCGCTAAGAACCTTGGCGTGATCCTGGACAACACCCTGTCGTTCTCAACTAACATCAAGGCGGTGGCCCGTTCCTGTAGGTTCATGCTCTACAACATCCGCAGAGTACGACCCTGCCTCACACAGGAAGCGGCGCAGGTCCTAATCCAGGCACTTGTCATCTCCCGTCTGGATTACTGCAACTCGCTGTTGGCTGGGCTCCCTGCCTGTGCCATCAAACCCCTACAACTCATCCAGAACGCCGCAGCCCGTCTGGTGTTCAACCTTCCCAAGTTCTCTCACGTCACCCCGCTCCTCCGCTCTCTCCACTGGCTTCCAGTTGAAGCTCGCATCCGCTACAAGACCATGGTGCTTGCCTACGGAGCTGTGAGGGGAACGGCACCTCAGTACCTTCAGGCTCTGATCAGGCCCTACACCCAAACAAGGGCTCTGCGTTCATCCACCTCTGGCCTGCTCGCCTCCCTACCACTGAGGAAGTACAGTTCCCGCTCAGCCCAGTCAAAACTGTTCGCTGCTCTGGCACCCCAATGGTGGAACAAACTCCCTCACGACGCCAGGACAGCGGAGTCAATCACCACCTTCCGGAGACACCTGAAACCCCACCTCTTCAAGGAATACCTAGGATAAAGCAATCCTTCTGCCCCCCCCCCCCCCCCCCTTAAAAGATTTAGATGCACTATTGTAAAGTGGCTGTTCCACTGGATGTCATTAGGTGAATGCACCAATTTGTAAGTCGCTCTGGATAAGAGCGTCTGCTAAATGACTTAAATGTAAATGTAAATGTAATCTGGAGAAGCACCGAGGGTAGAGGAGGTAGATGGTTAGGTCTGTTGAAGAAATAAGGCAAATGTCCAAACATATTCCAAACTGCTCCCGAAAAGCCACCCTGATATAAACGATATACCCTGACAAATCGTTTCTCTCTATGGGCAAAATTTGTTGTCAGTCTTAGAACCAAATAATCATATTTATTGAGACCACCGTGACTAGCTTGCCAGATATGGTCAATGTCACGATCTAAGAATTTTGAAGAAATTAAAACTCCAACTGCGCCGCAGTGCTCATCCCCATCTCGCTTGCTCTCCTGTTGCCATGGCAACTAGAAAGTGAGATTTCGAGTGCTAGACTAGAGCAGACAAGCTCACCCCAACATGAATTTTTCCTACAAAGCAGGTGCAGAACCCACCTGAATTACAATACATAGTGTGTGTGTGTGTATCCATGTAAACTTGTGAGTGTTTGCATTCCACCTGTGCATGTGTGTGCGTGCGCTCTTACCTCAGGTATGCCTGAGCCACAGGCGTAGGGGGCGAACACCTTAACCAGTAACACAGCCAGCAAGGCAAAGGACAAAGCCCAGTAGATGTACATGAAGTAGTTCATGATGTAGGAACCAGGACCCTGGGAGATGAGGAGAGAGAGAGAGGAGAAGGAGAGAGAGAAGGAAGAGGCGAAGAGGGGGCAGTCGAAGGAGGGAGAGGAGCACGTTTACACACAAACTACCATTAAAGGGATAGTTTGGGATTTTGGCAATCATCAGAACTCATGAATACCATTTTTTAAAAATCTATCTGCATCCAGCATGAAGGAAGTTAAAGGTAGATTGCGAGCCAATCCTAACTAGCTTAGCACAAAAAGGGAAAGGTTTTGGGTACAGCTAGCTTCAAAATACCAACTATCCCTTTAACGTTACTACATTAAGACAGTTTGAACTATTCTGAGTGAAAAGGTAATGGAAAAGAGTGGTGAACTACTGCTGGAACACAGAAGTATTACTTCACCCAATCTCTTCCACTGATGATACTTGTCCATCTCAGCAATGGAAACTACTAGCTTATAACACCTATATGACACCTGTAACATGTCACTTAAAACATCTTAAAATGTTAAGTCCCCTATTTAGGGGACTGAGCAGTTCTGGACCGGTTCCGAACCAACATTTTTGTGTACAAAGCGCTCTGCTTCGCCTGCCGTTCTCCGCTCTCATCTGAGATCCAGTATGTGAAATCTGAAACCTCATTTGAATAGGGAGTGATACATTTTCTGGCCTATCCAGACAAAGGATCGAACTCCCCTGGCCGTGAACCTCACAGCTTAGAATACGGTATATGAAACGGGAGAGCCTAGTGATTACAGCAACAGTCTCATCTCGCTATGATGCTCTCAGATGGATTCAACATGAACATTTTAGTAGATTTGAAACGAGACCACTTTCTCTTGGTCACAGAGAGACAAAATCCCTTTGTGCTTAAAACTAAAGTTGTAACAAGTCAGCATGCATATGAATTGCATCTGTGTGTCGCTCAGAGGACGCGGAGCAGAAAATTCTCTTTCACAGCAGGGGTTCGATCACAGGCTGTGTCACAACCAGCCGTGACTGGGAGTCCCATAGGGCGGCGCACAACTGGCCCAGCGTCGTCTGGGTTAAGGGAGGGTTTGGCCAGGGTGGCTTTACTTGGCTCATAGCGCTTTAGCGACTCCTTGTGGCGGGCCCGGGCGCCTGCAAACTGACTTCAGTCGTCAGTTGAACAGTGTTTCCTCTGACACATTGGTGTGGCTGGCTTCCGGGTTAAGTGAGCGGGTGTTAAGAAGTAGCGCGCGGCTTGGCGGGTCATGTTTCGGAGGACGCATGACTCGACCTTCGCCTCTCACGAGCCCGTTGGGGAGTTGCAATAATGAATAAGATTGTAATTGGATATCAGGAAATTGGGGAGAAACACATATTTTACAGTTATAAGGTGAAATCTTATAGTAAGTTGTTTATAAAACTTGATTGTTACTATATTTAGAAAGCAGTACAAACATGTTGAGCCCTATTCCCACAAACATGTTAAGCCCTATTCCCACAAACATGTTAAGCCCTATTCATCATATTTGTACTGTGTACTTGTATCCTCAAAAGTGACTACGCCTCAGCAATTTATTAACTATTTTTACTAGAAAGGTGAGATTTTAATCATTCTGGCAGTATAATCATTACTTGGTATTTTTTATGGCCCTCTCATGATAAATAATGATGTCTGTTTAAGCGGAAATCTACATTTTGACATTACATTTTTAAATCCCTCTCACCTCTTCCTGGCCCAGGATGAGCCCCGCCCAGCTCTTCCACTGAGGACACTTGTCCCTCTCAGCGAACGTGGTCTCGTTGGAGCCCCAGCAGCACTGCTCGTGGTTAAACCACATGGCATTCAGACACACCCCCTCCTTGATGTCGTTCAGCCAATCAGCAGAGATGTCGATCAGACCCGCCAGGGCACCTGATTGGACAAAGAGGAGGAAACAATAGTTTAAGCCTGTGCCAGTGTGACATAACAAACAAGATGAACAACAAACACGTTGTCAATGACGAGCCTGCATTTACCATAAATACACTTGACTACTGTCGTGGAAATGTTCATCAATAATGAGGAAAGACAAGGTCAATCACCAATCAGGATATTACTTTATTCAAAACGTATTAATAACATTGATTAATTATTGCAATAAAGAAGCTTGTCAACGACCCACCCATAGGTGATTAGTTGAGAGCCCAACGAGGGGATTTGAGCCACAGCATTTTATAGCAACGTATATCCTCCTGAATGTTCATGCCAAACAGATGCATGAAATGGGTCACAAGGTTAGGATTCGTATGAAAAGATACTAATAATTCACAGCAAACTGCATCTGCTGTAAAGACTGTTCTCATTGTGTAGAATCCAGGGTCTGGCCCCCAAAACAACGTTTCTCTCATAATTATCCATACTGGAGCCATCTCCACCCTGGTACCTCATAGAACAGAAACACCAACTCATGCTATGGAATGTGGTCTTGTTAGGTCACCCAATACATCGTAAATCTTCAGCATTAAGCCTCCAGACTCCCCTCCTCAGTAGAACACACACAGATGAGTGTTATAAAACCCTCAATTCTGTTGCATAAAACAACCATTTGATGCAATAACAGCATTATAACATAATCTTGTAATTTTGCTCTCACATTACTAGTACAGGTGAGCTCAGGTGTCTGTATTACCTGAGGCCAGTCCTGTCAGCGTCACTACCAGCCATCCAGACCAGGCATCATACAGGCTCTTGGTGAACTCCCATGCAGACTCCTTCTTCTTAGCGTTGATCTGTACACACACACACACACACACACACACACTTAACATAAATACTCAAAGTCACAGCTGGCTAAAAGTATTAAACAATATATGGTTCTCCCCTTTTTAGAGAAACAATTATCAAAATGATCATATTATTTTATTACCACTCATAATGAGTGGCCTAACCATCCATGAACTGCTGCTTCTGCAGTTTGTCAACTTCAGAGCAATTGTTACGTGTTCCTGTTTGTCGGGTGGAAAAAAAAATATGTAAACTCCAGGCAACATTCAAATGACATTAAAATGTGGGAGTGAATGGAACCTTGAGGAACGATGTAACCCAGATTCATATCACTAAAGACAAAAAGGTTTTCCTCGTGGTGCTCAGTCAGGCACACAGAGCCACCACAGAGAGCATAGGAGGGAACACCTCCTCAACAACAACGACAAACATGACCCCTGGCAGACACTGTAGAGACTTGGGCTGTATACCGTATACCGGGGTATTTGGAAATAGCCTTGGGATGTTTTGTTTCTTCTATTTATTTTGACGTTTTCTTTCTACTTAAGTAAATACCTGCAGTCAACTTGTACAATACGTTAGGAGATAAAGCAGATTGCATTCTTCATTTCACCTCACCTGTCACAATTTTTCATTATGAAGTTTACCAGTAATCTCCAGTCATGTAGTGTTTGTTTACAAGCACACAATGACGAGAGACCGGAGACTTGTGAGTCACTCACCGTTATGCAGCATGCGCCAGGTGATCAAGTTACAGTATGGAATTCACAACCAAAATGTTTGCCAGCTAGATATCTTACAGTGGTAAGAACATGTATGTGATCCCTTTGCTAAAACATGTATTTCTGCAAAGATTGGTCATAAAATTTGATCTGATCTTCATCTAGGTGACAACAATAGACAAAACACAGTCTGCTTAAACAAATAACACACAAACAATTATATATTTTCATGTCTTATTGAACACACCATGTAAACATTCACAGTGCAGGGTGGGAAAAGTATGTGAACCCTTGGATTTAATAACTGGTTGACCCTCCTTTGGCAGCAATAACCTCAACCAAACACTTTCTGTAGTTGCGGATCAGACCTGCACAACGGTCAGGAGGAATTTTGGACCATTCCTTTTTACAAAACTGTTTCAGTTCAGCAATATTCTTGGGATGTCTGGTGGGAACTGCTCTCGAGGTCATGCCACAGCATTTCAAATCGGGTTGAGGTCAGGACTCTGCCACTCCAGAAGGCTTATTTTCTTCTGTTGAAGCCATTCTGTTGTTGATTTACAGAATTTACAGTGATTTACAGTGTTTTGGGTCGTTGTCCTGTTGCATCACCCAACTTCTGTTGAGCTTCAATTGGTGGACAGATAAGATAGCCTAACATTCTCCTGCTTAATGTCTTGATAAATTTGGGAATTCATTTTTCCGTCGATGATAGCAAACTGTCCAGGCCCTGAGGCAGCAAACCAGCCCCAAACCATGATGCTCCCTCCATACTTTACAGTCGGGATGAGGTTTTGATGTTGGTGTGTTGTGCCTTTTTTCTCCACACATAGTGTTGTGTGTTCCTTCTAAACAACTCAGCTGTAGTTCCTTCTGTCCACTGAATAGTTTGCCAGGAATGCGGTGGAAAAATATGATTTTCTGAGATCTCTTTTGTTTGGGGCATGGTTCACAGGCAATGCGTCATGTGAATAGCAAACTCAAATTTTGTCAGCGTTTTTTATAGGGGAAGGCAGCTCTAACCAACATCTACAATCTCGTCTCATTGATTGGACTCCAGGTTAGCTGACTCCTGACTTCAAATCAGCTTTTGGAGAAGTCATTAGCCTAGGGGTTCACATACTAGGGGTTCACATACTAGGGGTTCACATACTAGGGGTTCACATACTAGGGGTAGGGGTTCACATACTAGGGGTTCACATACAACCTACACTGTGAATGTTTAAATTATGTATTCAATCTAGACAAGAAAAATACAATAATTTGTGTGTTATTAGTTTAAGCAGACTATGTTTGTCTATTGTTGTGATTTAGATGAAGATCAGATCAAATTTGATGATCAATTTATGCAGAAATCCAGGTAATTCCAAAGGGTTCACATATTTTTTCTTGCCACTGTTTAACTATTAAGTTAACTGTCTAAAATGTGCTAAATGCTCTTCAGTTGTGCATTTGGTTTGCTAATTTAGCAGCTAGTTAGCTATGTAGCTAAGTGGTTAGCTTCTTCCAAAATTAAGTTTCGCTGAACTGTTTTTTGGTAACAGCGAAGAATCTCCTCCTGGATCAAAAGCCTGTCTAGTATTTGTTTTGTTCGAGCAGCAAACTGAGTAGCATTTTAGAGTTACTTGTATCATTTTATGAGCTGAGATGTTTGTCCTGCAAATACTCTAGTTCAGAGACTGTATAAAATGTTTGCAATGCGCTCGTTAGCACTCTCTATAGGATGTTACATGTACTTGTTAGCATTGCTAACCTTCGGATATTACCGAATATCCCGGTATTGCATAAGGTCGGTATGAAGGTGTGACAATTTATATACTGCCCAAGCCCAGTAGAGAAAGACTAGGTGTTATAAAATAAATGGTACTGAAACAAAAAGGCTTGTACATGCACACTGAGCCACCACAGAGAACAGGGATCAGGGAACACTTCTAGGGCACCATTTCTTTCACAACATTTCTTTCACAACACAACAACAAACATGAGCCCTGACCTGTGGCAGACACTGTGGAGAATAGCTCCCTCTCCCCCCTACTCATCCCACAAGACAACAACACAAGCAACAATGAAGACCTGACCTGGAAATTACATTATTGCTCATAAGACATCTGTTCAGACACAAAACTACACTATACAGTGGTAAGAGGGTCAGAATGTAGAATCTAGATGAAGAGTAAGGGGCCCAGCACAGAGTCCTTGGGGACACCCTTGTGGTTATTTTACCTACCCTAGCCGAATACACTGATTGTAAGTCTGCTAAATTACTAAAAATCTATATATATTTAGTGTGCAGCTATTCTTTTCTTAAATTAGTTTCTAAAATGTAAACGCATCCTCACCTTGCGGTGGCGTTCGCGGTCCTTGCACTTCTCCCGGACCCAGTCGATGGTGTGGAAGTCATCGTAGGTGCCGACCCCCGGGATGGGCTCCTCCAGGAAGTCCAGCAGGTGGGTGGTGCTGCTCACCACCCCTCCCCCGTTAGACATGACGTAGTTAGATCCTACAGGTGTGAGAGAGAGAGTTTGTGAGAGACCAGACAATGGCATACTAGTTCCTTCATAGCCTGCTAGAAGTCTGGATGGGCCAAATGCTGTTATGAATAAGCCATCTGGGTCAGACAGACAGTGATGTAATGATCTTCCCTGTCAGCCTCCACTGAAAAACCCAGGTAAAAGGAGGCAACAGTAACAGCGTCAGAGAAAACCTCCCACTCTGAGTAACACAGTCACATCTGACACAGAAGATATGATTCCCTCCGCCCTGACAAGGACCAACAGCAGAAACACTGCTACTGTACATAAAACCCACCAGCAGAGGCATAACTACAGTGTGCTTGTAGCCTTTTCTGCTTCTCACACGATTATCATCCCTGAAATCAAATTACACCAACCCCAGTTTCATGTTTATTCTTTACACTGTGTGCATCAACCTGGAAGTGGTAAATATCTACTCCATTAGGAACACTGCATTGCACATGCTGCCTGCTGGCATATGAAAACAAGAGTTTGTCTGACTGACTAGTACTTGTGGCACACCGGGGAAAACCCCGTCCATCCAGCCATCCGTTGGATGCCTGCTCCATCTCAACCAGAGTCAGACACAGTGAAAAAACTAACTACTGACCCGTGTACACACACAGCTCCGTAATAAATCAGATGACTAAATCCTCTTTACTCCCTTTACCCCCTCACCACCAGAGCACTGTGGGTAAACCTGCAGCTCAGAGCCAAAATGGAGGTGCAGTTGCAGACGTTCAATTGCAGATTGAACACAGGGGGTAGAATCTGAGCCAGGGCTCTACGATTCCTTTTAATGAATCACTCACTGGTCATGGAGGTTAGTCTCAGAACAGTGGTTCATTCACAATCTAAAGACTTCCTTCAAAAAGGACCGTTCCGGTTTAAAGGAGAATGTTTACTTACAAGCCTGTGAGGTTTTCTTCCTCGAATCTCATTTCACAATCTCTGATAACAGTTCCCCATAAAGATTGCCACAAGGACACAAGGGCCTATCTACAGTCACATGCCTCTGTGTACACAACAGGCTGTGTTATGTTGTAGTAAGAATGTGGCAGGGGAAACAGAGGCACAGTAGTAAAGTGTGACTGTAAAGTGAACACTGGCCAAGGATTCCAACAGTCTGCCATTCTTCTCGGTCTAGGTCTGCTTGTTTTAATACAGGATGTAGGCTACACCACACCAACAATGTTCAATTCATGTTCTGTTCACCATTAGGGATTTGAACACACAGCTCTGGTCACCCTTCTAGCATGATCAAAAAGCACAGAGAATGTAGCAATATTTTAAATTGCATTACAACACTTAAAATGTTTCAACTGGCAGAGATGCAGGATAGGAGAAAAATTTCCATATTTCCATATTTCCAAAAATATATATTCCAAAATGATGTCCTTCATGACGATAATCAAGAATAATGCCTGATGATCACTGCTAATGCTTGATATCCCAGATCCAGTCATGCTCGACTGTGCTGGTTGGTAGCAGTGCATCGGCGCATCTAACAAGGATAGTTAAATAGATTATACTGGCTGGCTGGCTGGCTGGCACACACACACACACACACACACACACACACAGAAAGGCGGAGATGGAGCAGAGGTGACTTGTAGTGCCCAGCACTACAACTCAGCTGGGCAGCCAACCGCCATTTTGAAAAAGGTCATCTCTCTCTGCAGTGGATGTGATCTGAGAGAAACAAACACTGCTACAGTAAGACACATTCATGCGAAGTAGCACCGGACAACGGCACGTAGTCGTCAAAGATGCTGCTCTTTAATTACTTGTTACTTTTCTTTCTTATTCTTATGTGTATTCTTTTAAAGTGCATTGTTGGTTAGGGGCTCGTCAGTAAGCATTTCACTGTAAGGTCTACACCTGTTGTATTCGGCACGTGACTAACACTTTATAAAAATCAAATTGTAAGTGCACTATCCAATTCAGTGGATTGTTTTGCAGTATTCTCTGAGTATGATAGGGATTACATATTATTTTCAAAGGCACAGAGACAGCCCTACATTCATCTACCCATACAACTCTACCAATAAAGAGGGAAATCGCTCACGTTGCGCAACTCCCATGTCATTCTGACAACTGTACGAGTCTGTTGGAATGTGTCCGGGAAAGAACAAAGTCACTATGTGTCCCCAAAAAAACATCAGAAGAGAATGTTGTCTCCTCAAGTATGTGCTTTAAACAACTGGTAGGCATGCATAACATTAGACCCATTCTTTGTTGTGCAAATTCTTATTTTCAGCTCTCTGAAATACAATACAGTGTATTGTGTATTTTTACAGAGAGACATTTTACCTGAGCGAGAGAGAAATAGGAATACACTGCAAAGCAATACCGACATAGCTCAAATCTGTTGATAATCTGGCCTTGTAGTAGGAAGTATTCACCTAAAACCCTCTGTGACATCACATCAACTGACATAACCCGATTTAACCCTAACAATCTGCAGAAGATGGATGCAAAGCTAATGACAAGTCGTTGTCAAGTTACGGCTAAATACATTAAAGATATTTTTTTTCCCATTTAGCATACACTCTTATGCAGAGCGACTTACAGTAGGGAATGCATACATTTTTCATACGGGTCCCACATGGGAATCGAAAACCACAACTCTGGCGTTACAAGTGCCATGCTCTACCAACTGAGCCACGGGTATGTGATTCATTTATGATGATGATTCATGGTTTGCTGACCTTCGAAACCATTCTCCAATGGCATGCGGTCAGGGACACACCACTGATGTGTAGTTGCTGAACTTCCCAGCAGTGTGTGATATTGTGCTGGAGTTTGTTAGGTAGGGTGGCATACAGCCACAGGGGCTGTTTAGTACAACCATGTCATCCAGGGGCTAACGTTGTGTGGCTTGGCACAGTTGGCACAATGACATCCAAAGCTGTAGAGCCTAGTGTTAGCCTATAACGATACCTAGGAGAGGCAGTTGGTGCTAACTGCTAAGCTAAATAAGGATATCAATGCTAGGAAACAAGGCGCTAACTGCTAAGCTAACTAAGGATATCAATCCTAGGCACTAACTGCTAACATAAAATACTAGAAACCTGGGACTGTCACCTGATCTGTGGGAAGTGGGAATGTGATCAAAGTTCAAACACTGGTGAATGACGAGTCACTCACTAGCAGGCTGGTCACTTCAATAATGGAACACTAGTCACTTTAATAATGTTTTCATACTGTTTTACTCATTTCATATGTACAGTGCCTTCGGAAAGTATTCAGACCCCTTGACTTTTTCCACATTTTCTTACATTACAGCCTTATTCTAAAATTGATTAAATAAATAAAAATCCTCAGCAATCTACACACAATACCCCATAATGACAACGCACAAACAGAAATACCTTATTTACGTAAGTATTCAGACCCTTGCCATGAGACTTGAAATTGAGCTCGAGTGCATCCTGTTTCCATTGATCATCCTTGAGATGTTTCTACAACTCGATTGGAGTCCACCTGTGGTATAGGAGGTCCCACAGTTGACAGTGCATGTCAGAGCAAAAACCAAGCCATGAGGTCAAAAAGGAATTATCCGTAGAGTTAGGGGACAGGATTGTGTCAAGGCACTGGGGAAGGGTACCAAAACATTTCTGCAGCATTGAAGGTCCTCAAGAACACAGTGGCCTCCATCATTCTTAAAATGGAAGAAGTTTGGAACCACCAAGACTCTTCATAGAGCTGGCTACCCCGCCAAACTGAGCAATCGGGGGAGAAGGGCCTTGGTTAGGGAGGTGACCAAGAATCCGATGGTCACTCTGACAGAGCTACAGAGTTCCTCTGTGGAGCTGGTAGAACCTTCCAGAAGGACAACCATCTCTGCAGCACTCCACCAATCAGGCCTTTATGGTAGAGATTGGCCAGACATAAGCCACTCCTCAGTAAAAGGCACATGACAGCCCACTATGAGTTTGCCAAAAGGCACCTAAACACTCTGACCATGAGAAACAAGATACTCTGGTCTGATGAAACCAAGATTGAACTCTCTGGCCTGAATGCCAAGCGTCACTTCTGGAAAAAACCTGGCACCATCCCTACGTGAAGCATGGTGGTGGCAGCATCATGCTGTGGCAATGTTTTTCAGGGGCAGGAAAACTAGTCAGGATCGAGGCAAAGATGAACGGAGCAAAGTACAGAAAGATCCTTGATGAAAACCTGCTCCAGAGCACTCAGGACCTCAGACTGGGGTAAAGGTTCACCTTCCAACAGGACAACAACCCTAAGCACATATCCACTCCTGTGTTGTCTTGGCTTCGGGACAAGTCTCAATGTCCTTCAGTGGCCCAGCCAGAGCCTGAACTTGAACCCAATCGAACATCTCTGGAGAGACCTGAAAACAGCTGTGCAGCAACGCTCCCCATCCAACCTGACAGAGCTTGAGAGGATCTGCAGAGAAGAATGGGAGAAACTCCTCAAATACAGGTGTGCCAAGCTTGTAGCGTCATACCCAAGAAGACTCTGTAATCGCTGTAATAGCTGCCAAAGGTGCTTCAACAAAGTACTGAGTAAAGAATCTGAATAAAATGTGATATGTTTTTTTTGTTTTGATAAATTAGCAACAATGTCTAAAATTCTGTTTTTGCTTTGTCATTATGGTGTATTGTGTGTAGATTGATGAGAAGTACTTTGAAAAAATATATTTTAGAATAAGGCTGTAACCTACCAAAATGTGGAAAAAGTCAAGTGGTCTGAATACTTTCCTAAGGCAATGTATATACAGTATTTTAGTCAATGCCACTGACATTGCTCATCCTAATAATTATAGATTTCTTAACTTTTAGATTTGTGTGTATTGTTGTGAATTGTTAGATACTACTACACTGTTGGAGCTAGGAACACAAGCATTTCGCTACACCCGCAATAACATCTACTAAATATGTGTATGTGACCAATAACATTTGATTTTGAGGAAAGTAGGACCATGGCGAGGATGAGAAAATAAAGTAAACTAATTTATTAACACTAATAAACAGAGACGCTATAAATGTGTGCTTTCACTACACTACTTGCTACCACTAGGAGTAGAGAAATGAGTAAAGGATTTCTCAGACCTCTAACCTGATTTTAGAAGGCCAAGCCAAGCCAAGCCATTCCAATTACAGTATTAGGTCTATATGAAGCCCTTTGATGTAGAAATAGGAGTGTAAGAGAGAAATAGGCATTTCCCAGAGAGCAGCAGGAACTAGTGTGTGTGTGTTACACTAGTTTAATAGCTTTCATCTGGTGCTTCCCTTCGTGAGGAAGACCAATGTGAAATGGCTTGTTCTTGTGGAGTCAGCTGAAACAGTCTCAGCCTGGCAAACAGAGCAGGCAGTCAAGTCAATCATTGAGATGGACATAATCGCCTTCTACTTTCCAACCAACCTGATTTGTGAGTGAAATCCACAGGGGGGAGATAAATAATGTCTTCATAATGAGGTTGAGTGGATGTTCTAATCTAGACTCTAGAACAGGGGTAGGCAACCCTGGTCCTGCAGTGCAGCAGGCACTTCACACAGCATCCAGCTGAATGATAACAATATGAAAACAGAATCCTACAAGGGACTGATTTCAACCACAACAGCAACACTGATCAATGAGTTCACAACACACACACACACACACACACACACACACACACACACACACACACACGTGCACTTTGTGTGTTCAGTTACATGCCTAAAGTGAGACCATTCAGTGTCAGGGTTTAGTGCACATAGGCACTACTCCAGTATCAGACTACTCCACCACTACTCCAGTATCAGACTACTCCACCACTACTCCAGCATCAGGATACTCCAGTATCTGTCTACTCCAGTATCAGACTACTCCACCACTACTCCAGTATCTGTCTACTCCAGCATCTGTCTACTCCAGCATCAGGCTACTGCAGCATCAGGCTACTGCAGCATCAGGCTACTGCAGCATCAGGCTACTGCAGCATCAGGCTACTGCAGCATCAGGCTACTGCAGCATCAGGCTACTGCAGCATCAGGCTCCTCTAGCATTACTCCAGTATCAGGCTCCTCTAGCATTACTCCAGTATCAGGCTCCTCTAGCATTACTCCAGTATCAGGCTCCTCTAGCATTACTCCAGTATCAGGCTCCTCTAGCATTACTCCAGTATCAGGCTCCTCTAGCATTACTCCAGTATCAGGCTCCTCTAGCATTACTCCAGTATCAGGCTCCTCTAGCATTACTCCAGTATCAGGCTACTCTAGCATTACTCCAGTATCAGGCTACTCTAGCATTACTCCAGTATCAGGCTACTCTAGCATTACTCCAGTACCAGGCTACTCTAGCATTACTCAAGTATCAGGCTACTCTAGCATTACTCCAGTATCAGGCTACTCCAGCATTACTCCAGTATCAGGCTACTCCAGCATTACTCCAGTATCAGGCTACTCCAGCATTACTCCAGTATCAGGCTACTCCAGCATTACTCCAGTATCAGGTTACTCCAGCATTACTCCAGTATCAGGCTACTCCAGCATTACTCCAGTCCTGCAAAGCAGATCAAGGAGGCTCAGCTTAGCAGCTGGACTGACTGGGGCTGGAGAACAGCAGGCTGCAACTAACCCTGGCCTGCACGAGGCTAGTAAGGAAACGTGACCGAAAGGCCTACCTCATAACAGACTAGAGAGAAAAAAAACATTTAGGGAACGAGAGAGAGAGAATCCTTTGCCAGTGTATTTCATTCAGCAAGGGAAAGTAATGAACAAGGACTACACCAACACAAACCATTATCTCGGACACACAGATAGGGACGTACCCTAAGGAGCTCAACCGTAAACTGAAAGTGGATGGAATAGGACTGACGTTAAGTAGTTTCTCTCTTTTGAGATAACCTACCACGTCACTGATTAAGTTTAAGTTGAGCGATTAACCGAAATGTAGGTTATTTTTCGTTTTGTAAACAACTAATTGACCAACTTTGGGTAAAGTATTTGAATTCCAGTTTCTGTAGAGACAAATCAGATCAAGCTTGAAATGTGCAATGTAGTAGAGAGTTGTAGTTGCCAACAGGCCAATATTCTAGATAGTTTAGCGCAGAAAACGTGGCAACTACAATTACCACAACCCATTGTGCGCCCGCATACTTGTCCTGTCTGTGTTGAGCACTGAGCTATAATAAGAATGGTGTGGAGCAGACACAGAGACTGTGTGGTTTTTCTTCTCTCAATCTAGAGGGATAGAAAGCAGCTGCTTCCAGAGCATTGTCATCTGAAAATACATGATCTAAGAGATTGATAGTTGGTATTCAGCAGTCATAAAAGTATGCCTTATTTACTTTGCTGTCAGACAAAATCACTATTTTAGTAGTTCTTCACAGGCAGCAGCTCTATAGAGATGAGATGATGACTTGGAATTAAATAAAGTCATCAAATTAAACAAATATTGTATTAAAGTAATGTGAATAAATTATGTTAAAGCAGTAATGGGCAGCCACTACAATTTAAAAAAAAACTTGTATTAATTGTTTTATTCTGCGCTTACACAGCATTCAACCCATATTATGCACAGTTGATTAAAAAAAAAAATGAAAAAAAGTGATTCTTTTTTTATAATCGAACTGAAACAACCTCAAAAAGCACTAATTGCTCAGCACTATATTGAAGGCAAGGATATTATTAAGCGGTGTGCCATGAATGGCTAAGGCCTTGGGGAAGATAGAACAATGTATTAGTTAACTGTGAAAAAAAGGATATATCCACACAACATTGAATCATGTTGAGAATGTAAAGGTTTTGTACAGGTAATAAGGAGGATAGCAGATGCTTTATAGATGTTAGTGTGAGTTAGTGTTTTGTTCTCTGGAACCCCTTTTTTTATACTAAATATATCAGGGACTCCCTCATAATCAGAACACAACTCAAGTGAGATCAAAATAGCATACACAGAGTTTTACTAGGACTTGTGCAGCGCATGGCTAGATGAACCAAGTCTCGGGCCCTGGGAAGGAACATTTAGGCATCGTAGAGAATCTTTCATTTTTCAAGCTAATTATCCTGACAATTTACAGAGAAAACTTTGCAGTTTAATAACAATAAAATGGGATTACACGAAGTATTGCGATGAAAAATTTATAATTGGTGGAGTAAGCCTAGTGTGGATACCTATATCCCTGTGTTCTTAACCCAGGCCCATAATGCCCTGGGTTAAGAACATCAACAATATTACAATACATTGTATTGTATTAAACACTCAAAACGTTTTCCACTGATCCCTTGACAAAATGTGTTTAAAATCGGGTGCTGTTAGTAATATTCATAAAATAAAATACATATTTTTTTCTTCAAACACTGTTGCATGTTAAATGGATCAGCACCACACGGAGACCAACATCTGGAAGCTGTTATAGAGGTGTTCCCACACACACCAAACACGTGTCTCTCTCTTGAACACACACAAACATTTAACGGCTTATTCTAAGTCAAGAGACTAAAGGGTGGAGGCAGTGGCACACATTGCTACTCCTTGGCCACTGCTTCATCCAGCTCAGCTAAGCCTTCCTGTGAAAAAAACACACCCAGCTAATTCACCACGCAGATAACGCACACACACAGCCCAGATATTGGGTCACAAACTGCCAAGGTTAATCATCAATGAGCAGGGGAATGGTCGAAGAATGACAGCCAGCTAACATTAGTTAGATAATATTGTCGCCCACACACACACACACACACATTACAGCCCTCCTATCTGTTCTAAATCATAAGCGCCACACCATTTTAGTCTTTATAACAACAGCTGGGAGCTTGAGCGTTAGATTATCCAGCTCCATGACTAACTGTAGCCAGACGGACATATGGACAGACAGACAGAAATGAACCTCCAACCTCCATACAGAAGGAAGGAAAGGTGCGGGGATCGTGGCATACCTCTTTTAGGAAGTTCCTGCAGGGGAATGGTATCCCCTCCCCCGTCGTAAGGGAGATAGGGGTCGGTCTCGGCTGAGATATCCTCCATGGTTAACTGACAGTTGGCCGCTAAGCTTACGTTAGCTCTCTCACTGCGCGTTAGCTACTCGTCTCCAGGCGAACTGTTTACCATGGAGGCAGCCTCCATGATTTACAGCAGCGACGAATAGAGTAGCGGGCTGTGTGCGTAGGCTTATTTGTGACTGTGTGTGTGCGTGAGTGACGATGTGTGTGTGTGTGTGTGTGTGAGAGCCGAGCTCTCAGCAGTTGACTGCTAAGGGGCCGGTGATGTCGTCACAGGAAAGACGATCGGCTCGCACTGGTTGGTTGTTAGGGTAGACAACTGCCAGTACTGCTGGCATCATATTGATCTGTATTGACTGCAGCACTATACAGTACATTACAGTTTTAATTTGCTGCTTACCAAGGAATTAACAAATTAATATATTAATGTTAGAAAAACTGTTTTTCTGCACAATCAATAGGCCTAATTGACTTGAATGAAGCAATTTCTCAGAGGCAGAACAGCGTGTGCACACACACACACACACACACACACACACACACACACACACACACACACACACACACACACACACACACACACACACACACACACACACACACACACACACACACACACACACACACACACACACACACACACACACAAAAAAATCAAAATGCCATTAGAGCAAAAGCCACAGCAGGGGAGAGCAAGAGAAACAGCCAGAAGATGAAAACTACCATAAACAAATGAGTGAAACCATTAGTGCTAGACAGAGACTCTCCTCTACCTTCTCCTTCCCTTTTCCACAAACACATGAACTTTCTCTCTTTCGCTCTCAAACACGTATGCACAAAGAGGATATGAAGCCATGTGTGAGATTTCTTCTGAAGGGTTCATAGCTACCAACAGAGCCTTCAGAAAGTATATCCCTCGACTTAGTCCACATTTGTTGTGTTACAGCCCAAATTCAAAATGGATTAAATATATACAGTGGGGAGAAGAAGTATTTGATACACTGCAGATTTTGCAGGTTTTACTACTTACAAAGCATGTAGAGGTCTGTAATTTTTATCATAGGTACACTTCAACTGTGAGAGACGGAATCTAAAACAAAAATCCAGAACATCACATTGTATGATTTATAAGTAATTAATTGGCATTTTATTGCATGACATAAGTATTTGATACATCAGAAAAGCAGAACTTAATATTTGGTACAGAAACCTTTGTTTGCAATTACAGAGATCATACGTTTCCTGTAGTTCTTGACCAGGTTTACACACACTGCAGCAGGGATTTTGGCCCATTTTGGCCCTAAGCATGCCCCATTCAAAAAAATTTGAACCAGGAACAGATAAAGCCCTTGGTTCACTCCAGACCTGACTGCCCTTGACCAGCACAAAAACATCCTGTGGCGTACGGCATTAGCATCAACTAGCCCCCGCGATATGCAACTTTTCAGGAAAGATAGGAACCAATCTAGCTTTTTTTAAACATAAATTTGCATCCTGCAGCAAACTCCAAAAAGTTCTGGCACACTGTAATGTCCATGGAGAATAAGAGCACCTCCTCCCAGCTGCCCACTGCTCTGAGGCTAGGAAACACTGTCACCACCAATAAATCCACAATAATCGAGAATTTCAATAAGCATTTCTCTATAGCTGGCCATGCTTTCCACCTGGCTAACCCTAACCTGGTCAACAGCCCGCCACCCCCCACAGCAACTTGCCCAAGCCTCCCCTATTTCTCCTTCACCCAAATCCAGATAGCTGATGTTCTGAAAGAGCTGCAAAATCTGGACCCCTACAAACCAGCAGGGCTAGACAATCAGGACCCTCTCTTTCTAAAATTATCAGCCGAAATTGTTGCAACCCCTATTACTAGCCTGTTCAACCTCTCTTTCGTATCGTCTGAGATTCCCAAAGATGTCATTTACAAAATAGCCTCCAACACTCTACTCAGCAAATTGAATGCAGTCTATCACAGTGCCATCTGTTTTGTCACCAAAGCCCCATATACTACCCACCACTGCGACCTGTATGCTCTCGTTGGCTGGCCCTCGCTTCATATTCGTCGCCAAACCCACTGGCTCCAGGTCATCTGTAAGTCTTTGCTAGATGAACCCCGCCTTATCTCAGCTCACTGGTCACCATAGCAGCACCCACCCGTAGCACGAGCAGGTATATTTCACTTGTCACCCCCAAAACCAACTGCTCCTTTGGCCGCCTTTCCTTCCAGTTCTCTGCTGCCAATGACTGGAACAAATTGCAACAAAAAAACAAAAAAATAATCACTGAAGCTGGAGACTCATATCTCCCTCACTAACTTTAAGCACCAGCTGTCAGAGCAGCTCACAGATCACTGCACCTGTACCATTGCCCATCTGTAAATAACCCATCCAACTACCTCATCCCCATACTGTTATTTATTTTTGCTCCTTTGCACTCCAGTATCTCTACTTGCACATTCATCTTCTGCACATCTATCACTCCAGTGTTTAATTGCTAAATTGTAATTATTTCACCACTATGGCCTATTTATTGCCTTACCTCCCTCATCTTACCTCATTTGCACACACTGTATATAGACGTTTTTTCTTCTGTGTTTGTTTATTCCATGTGCAACTCTGTTGCTTTATCTTGGCCAGGTCACAGTTGTAAATGAGAACTTGTTCTGAACTAGCCTACCTTGTTAAATAAAATGTGAAATACAATTTTTTTAAAGTGCAATTAATAACTTCACCATGCTCAAAAAACATAATTCCACTTTGACATTATGGGGTATTGTGTGAATGACAGTGACACAACATCTACATTTAAATCATTTTAAGGCTGTAGCACAACAAAATGTGAAAAAAGTCAAGGGGTGTGAATACTTTGAAGGCAGAGCACTGCCACATTTGGCAATGAGTGTGCACATGAGTGAAACTGTCACACTGCAAAACTGAAGCAGCTCTATCAAAATCAGTCACTAGAGAGCACTGCACCTGAAATGTATAGTCACACTATGACTTGTTATTATTAAGAAAGATGACATTTTGACTGCTGTGCTGGCATCATCAAACCAAACAAACAACCAAGGAAGCCCCTACCTTTTAGCAATGTTCCTGTTGCTAGGCGATGGCACAGGCGATATCAACCATCTGGAGTTTGGAAGTAAATCCCAAAAGAGAGTACAAAGTTAACGTGGCACCAGGGTTCTAGAAATCAGATGAACCAGCACTCCAGAACCAAATATGTTCTATCTACACAGTTCCAATATGTAATTCCTCTGTTCTAAGCCTGGATCAGGTAGTTCCATTGTGTTCCACTAAAGAACATTCCCACGTCTGCCTGACACAGCACACAAGGTGGGCCAGACAAGGGTCCACTTCCACCCCCAACACACAGTGCATATAAATAGCACGAGACACACAGAAAGGCAGCTTAACCTACAGGCACAATCCTGACAGATACCGGCATTTACACTTCATGGATTGCCACTAGGCACGTGCTGATTGGACGGCAAGCTGCCAAACTGGTTCACGAGAATTCATTTTTCACTCCCCTAGTCACTTCATCCAGTTCCTACACTATATATACACAAAAGTAAGTGGCACCCCTTCAAATTAGTGGATTCGGCTATTTCAGCCACACCCGTTGCTGACAGGTATATAAAATCGAGCACACAGCCATGCAATCGCCTGTGATGGAAATGTTATACTCATGTGCTTCTCTTAGGACTAATTTCTGTGTTCTATTCATGTGCTGTTCTAATGACCAATTTCTGTGTTCATGCAAGTGTTTGACTGAAAGAATCCTCACTATCAGTATCTGCAATTTGGCAGTACGCCCAGACCTTGTTTTGAGAACGAAAGATTTCTCAGTTTCAGGGTCTCAGCTTAGAGAGAAGAAGCCTTGTGAGGTATTGGTCTGTTACATGTTATGAACCAGTATTGGTCGGTCACATGAATGAAACAAACCGGTAATGATTAATGCTAAATCATGCAAATATAACTTGTCTGTGTATAGCCGTATATAAGGCAACTGCTGGGACTACCCAGGCAGAGCTCCTGATTGACATGTGTACTATGGTGCATTGAGTTGGTTGAAACCTCTCCAGCGCGCTGGCAATAAACAATGATTCATTTAAGATTGACTATGGAGTGTTGTGGAAATTCTTACACAGGGACACTGAAAGGCAAACATTGGCAGTAGAATGCCCCGTACTGAAGTGCTCAGTGACTTTCAACGTGACACTGTTATAGGATGCACACCTTTGCAAAAAAGCAGCTCTTCAAATTTCTGCCCTGCTAGGGCTGCCCTGGTCAACTGTACGTGCTGTTACTGTGAAGTGGAAACATCTAGGAGCAACAACGGCTCAGCCACGAAGTGGTAGGCCACACAAGCTCACAGAATGGGACCGCCGAGTGCTGGAGAGCATTAAACTCGTCTGTCCTCGTTTACAACACTCACTAGAGTTCCAAACTGCCTATGGAAGCAACGTCAGCACAAGTACTGTTCGTCGGGAGCTTCATGAAATGGGTTTCCATGGCCGAGCAGCCGCACACAAGCCTAAGATCACTATGCGCAATGCCAAGTGTCGGCTGGAGTGGTGTAAAGCTCGCCACCATTGGACTCTGGAGCAGTAGAAGCGCGTTCTCTGGAGTCTGACAGATGAATCTGGGTTTGGCGGATGCCAGGAGAACGCTACCTGCCCAAATGCATAGTGCCAACTGTCAAGTTTGGTGGAAGACGAATAATGGTCTGGGGCTGTTTTTCATGGTTCGGGCTAGGCCCCTTAGTTCTAGTAAAATGGAAATCTTAATGCTACAGCATACAATGACATTCTAGACTATTCTGTGCTTCAACTTTGTGGCAACAGTTTGGGGAAGTCCCTTTCCTGTTTCAGCCTATGGTTTGTCGAGATCGGTGTCGAAGCCAACTGACATTTACTCCTGAGGTGCTGACCTGTTGCACCTTCTACAACCACTGTGATTATTATTATTATTATTTGACCCTGCTGGTCATCTATGAACATTTTGGCCATGTTCTGTTATAAATCTCCACCCGGCACAGCCAGAAGAAGACTGGCCACCCCTCATAGCCTGGTTCCTCTCTAGGTTTCTTCCTAGGTTCTGGCCTTTCTAGGGAGTTTTTCCTAGCCACCGTGCTTCTACACCTGCATTGCTTGCTGTTTGGGGTTTTAGGCTGGGTTTCTGTACAGCATCTGGGAGACATCAGCTGATGTAAGAAGGGCTTTATAAATTAATTTGATTGATTGATTGATTGAAGAACATGACTGGTCTGAACAGAGCCCTGACCTCAACCCCATCAAAACACCTTTGGGATGAATTGGAACGCCGACTGCGAGCCAGGCCTAATCGCCCAACATCAGTGCCCAACCTAACTTGTGCCTGTGGCTGAATGGAAGCAACTCCCCGCAACAATGTTCTAGTGGAAATCTTTCCCAGAAGACTGGAGGCTGTTATAGCAGCAAAGGGGGGGACCAACTCCATATTAAAGCCCATTATTTTGGAATGAGATGACGAGCAGGTGTCCACATACTTTTGTATATAACATGTGGGCATGTGTATGAACACTGACTTGAGTAGCCTGTTACTTAGTAACACGTGGATAAACCTACAGGCAGTAGCTTACACCTAGGTTCACTGAGAAAGTTTGCAGACTTGGAGAATGGAGACCACTGATTGGGAAGAGATTACTGAGAGTGACCTTGTAACCCAACTCATACTCATTCCCTAGGGGGAAGGGAAACAGGACTTTATTAAATATGGTACTTAAAACATACATGGTTAAGTAGTTTTCTATAATTATCTTGTAACAAAGTACTGATGTTCTACCTTTGACCTGTGTAACTGCCAGTATCAAATGTCTGCCAGTGTTGAATGTTGTGGCTAAAGTTAGACTCCAGACTGAGTCAAGGGTTCACTGATAATGTATCTGTGACACTATGTGATTCTGTAGCAGCTGATGTTGTGACATCCTACAAGCCTCTCGGCTGATGTTTACAGAACATTAGGTGCTGTGTGATTAATAAGAAGGGTATTCTCAGAGAAGGCCCGTTACAATTTGTTTCTGCTTCTGCTCTGGAGGTGTCTCCCTGTTGCAACTGTTAAATAAACAAGATTGGATTCTGACTGATGTTAGCAACAACTGCTCTCCTTTTGGTTCACCGGAAATTTCCCTTTACACACAGACACACAGTGGCCCGCCTTGGCATGCTTTCTCTGTGTCCTACTAAACAAAACCTGGTCACCCTCACTGGAGCAGTACTACTATATAGCCAGTCTCCACTGGGTCATTAATTATCAATGGTCTCTGGTCTCCAGTAACACTAAAGAAAAACATATCCACATGGCCTAACCAAGTTATGGAAGGTTACAGCAGAGTGCACTAGTTTGACATAACATTTCCTAGTTAGCTGGCTGTGAGGACTCCCAGAAAGAAGCAATGTAGCCTTAACATGCCCTGAGGCTCCAACAATGTTGCATTAAAGCATTCAGACTCACTAACCTGGTTTCCCAAGCGTTTCAACATTCAACTGCTACATCCGTTCATTGACATGCTTGGAAATATGACGAGAAGTCCGCTAAAAAGAAGTAGAAACACACTGGCGCCCAGGCAGGCAGCAAAACAGGCGTTAGGCTACATTTTGGTATTCACACATTGTGCAGTATTAGCAGTAGCGTTAGTGCCGGTCCATTCTCTGGTTACACATCTTCATTTACTTCTGGACTCTGTGGGGGAGCTTAATATGAGAAAAACTAGCCCTGTACTCAGCAATTCATAACTGCTTTCAGAGGCGCACGCACGCACACACAAACATTTAAACACAGGAGGAACTCTGCGCTTGTACACACTGGTGAGACAGTGGATAAGGAGTATTGTGCAAAAGAGTAAATATGTCAAGCACTGTGTGCCCCTAAGCACAACTTCAATTAGATTATAAACATTTTAAAAACTAGTTTCGACTAGTATTACATCCAATCAGACTCAATCAACATAAACAAGACAAAAGGCTGTCATTATTTTGGTTTTCATTGGCCTCTCCTTACATCCATGGTTTGATAAATGTACTTTAAAACCTCACTGGATCAGTGTCCCGAAATTGGGACAGTTGTTGCTCGATATACGATATGTGACTAGAATGCCGTTGTAAACAACAGCCAACTTTCCAGGACATAGACATATTAATCTAACTGCTGTGTCCAATTTACAGTAGCTATTACAGCAAGAGAAAAAAACATGCTATTGTTTAACTTAAGGGGCAGTATTAAGTAGCTTGGATGAAAAGGTGCCCAGAGTAAACTGCCTGCTACTCAGGCCCAAAAGCTAGAATATGCATATAATTAGTATATTTGGATAGAAAACACTCTGAAGTTTCTAAAACTGTTTGAATGATGTCTGTGAGTATAACAGAACTCATATGGCAGGCAAAAACCTGAGAATAAATCCAACCAGGAAGTGGGAAATCTGAGGTTTGTAGGTTTTCAAGTCTTTGCCTATCCAATATAAAGTGTCTATGGGGTCATATTGCACTTCCTAAGGCTTCCACTAGATGTCAACAGTCTTTAGAACCTTGTTTCAGGCTTCTACTGCGAAGGAGGAGAGAATAAGAGCCGTTTCAACCAGGTGTCTGGCAGAGTGCCATGAGCTCAGTCAGGTGCACGCCCGTGAGAGGTAGCTGCGTTCCTTTTCCTTTCTAAAGACAAAGGAGGTCTCCGGTTGAAACATTGAAGATTTATGTTAAAAACATCCTAAAGATTGATTCTATACATCGTATGACATGTTTCTACGAACTGTAATATAACTTTTTGACTTTTCGTCTGGCCTGCGCATCGTGAATTTGGAATTGTGAACTAAACGTGCGAACAAAAAGGAGGTATTTGGACATAAATGATGGACTTTATCGAACAAAACAAACATTTATTGTGGAACTGGGATTCCTGGGAGTGCATTCTGATGAAGATCATCAAAGGTAAGTGAATATTTATAATGCTATTTCTGACTTCTGTTGACTCCACAACATGGCGGGTATCTGTTTGGCTTGTTTTGGTCTATGAGCGCTGTACTCCGATTATTGCATGGTGTGCTTTTTCCGTAAAGCTTTTTTGAAATCTGACACAGCGGTTGCATTAAGGAGAAGTATATCTATAATTCCATGTATAACGCTTGTATTTTCATCAACATTTATGATGAGTATTTCTGTAAATTGATGTGGCTCTCTGCAAAATCACCAGATGTTTTGGAAGCAAAACATTACTGAACATAAACTGAGATGTTTGGATATAAATATGAACTTTATCGAACAAAACATACATGTATTGTGTAACATGAAGTCCTATGAGTGTCATCTGATGAAGATCAAAGGTTAGTGATTAATTTTATCTCTATTTCTTCTTTTTGTGACTCCTCTCTTTGGCTGGAAAAATGTCTGTGTTTTTCTGTGACTAGGTGCTGACTTAACATAATCGCAAGGTGTGCTTTCGTCGTAAAGCCTTTTTGAAATCAGACACTGTGGCTGGATTAACGAGAAGTTTATCTTTAAAATGGTGTGTGATACTTGTATGTTTGAGGAATTTTAATTATGAGATTTCTGTTTGAATTTGGCGCCCGGCAGTTTCACTGGCTGTTGTCAAATCGATCCCGTTAATGGGATTTGAGGCCAAAATAAGTTAACCCGGTCAAGTTCGGTTACTGTGCAATCCTCAGACACTCTAGAAGGCAACCAAACTTGTTTCAACATTCTACATTACGTATTGGCTACACAACATGTCAATTAGCCCATGAAGGTAAGCCATCATTACGCACCAATGAGACGAGCGTGTTCACTTGATTGAGTGTGTCATGGTCCAATGACCACCTATCGTTTTGAAACATAGCTAACTAGATAGCCAATGAGCTGGGCTTTACAGTAGTATGTGAACGCCCTTTGTACGACAAACAACCATCATGCTAGAGCTGTGGGCAACAGTGTTCATTCTCAAGGGGAAAGCAAACAGGACGCACAGTAGTTTACATTACACAGCGGTTCGTTATCTTCTACAAACCTTTCTCAAAACTGAAAAAGTAAACGGATGATCTCCGCATGTGTATTTCCCACCATAAAGCATGGAGTAAGGGGTGTTATGGTGTGCTTTGCTGGTGACACTGTGATTTATTTCAAATTCAAGGCACACTTAACCAGCATGGCTACCACAGCATTCTGCAGCGATATGCAATCCCATCTGGTTTGGGCTTAGTGGGACTGTCATTTGTTTTTCAACAGGACAATGACCCAACACACCTCCAGGCTGTGTAAGGGCTATTTTACCAAGGAGAATGATGGAGTGCTGCATCAGACGAGCTGGCCTTCACAATCCCCAGACTTCAACCAAATTGAGATGGTTTGGGATGAGTTAGACCGCAGAGTGAAGGAAAAGCAGTCAACAAGTTCTCAGCATATGTAGGAACTCCTTCAAGACTGTTGGAAAAGCATTCCAGGTTAAGCTGGTTGAGAGAATACCAAGTGTGCAAAGCTGTCATCAAGGCAAAGGGTGGCTATTTGAAGAATCTCAAATAAACAAATCAAAATATATTTTAACACTTTTTTGGTTACTACATGATTTCATGTGTTATTTCATAGTGTTGATGTCATCACTATTATTCTACAATGTAGAAAATAGTAAAAATAAAAGATAAACCCTTGAATGAGTAGGTGTTCTAAAACTTTTGACCGGTAGCGTGTATGTATGTATGCATGTATGTATAGAGCAACTACAGATTGCTCCTTTAAGTCTATCAAAAGTGTGCAAGTTTGAGCATGTGTCCATTAGGCCTATGGATTTTTTTATCAGCATGAATTAGATTTAGCAATAAAAGCCCAACTTTTATTCCATAGGCTTGGATCCGCATTATGCAGCAAGTACGCATGTTTCACTGGCTGTCCAGTGGTTTCAAAAACAATGATTGATAGGCAGCTTAAACTTCTTGAATTCAACCATTGTTTAGGTTCAAATACACATTTAGATTTGTGAAGAGCCATCCACATCAGCCACAATCCGTAAGGCGCAAATAGCTAAATGAGAGAGCAGCAGTGTGATTCACATCAGCGCTATGTAGATATTAGAGGTCGACCGATTATGATTTTTCAACGCCGATACCGATTATTGGAGGACCAAAAAAGCCGATAGCGATTAATCTAACAATTTTTTTTATTTTTTTGTAATTTTGACAATTACAACAATACTGAATGAACACTTATTTTAACTTAATATAATACATCAATAAAATCAATTTAGCCTCAAATAAATAATGAAACATGAACGCAAGAGAAGTGACACAATTTCACCTGGTTAATATTGCCTGCTAACCTGGATTTCTTTTAGCTAAATATGCAGGTTTAAAAATATATACTTCTGTGTATTGATTTTAAGAAAGGCATTGATGTTCATGGTTACTAGTTAATATTAACTAGGGAAATTGTGTCACTTCCCTTGCGTTCAGTGCAAGCAGAGTCAGGGTATATGCAGCAGTTTGGGCCACCTGGCTCCTTGTGAACTGTGTGAAGACCATTTCTTCCTAACAAAGACCGTAATTAATTTGCCAGATTTGTAAATAATTATGACATAACATTGAAGGTTGTGCAATGTAACAGCAATATTTAGACTTACCCCCCATTCTATAAAATACAGAACGGTTCCGTATTTCACTGAAAGAATAAACGTTTTGTTTTCAAAATGAGTTTCCGGATTTGACCATATTAATGACCTAAGGCTCGTATTTCTGTGTGTTTATTATAATTAAGTCTATGATTTGATATAGCAGTCTGACTGAGCGGTGGTAGGCAGCAACAGGCTCGTAAGCATTCATTCAAACAGCACTTTACTGCGTTTGCCAGCAGCTCTTAGCAATGCTTGATGCACAGCGCTGTTTATGACTTCAAGCCTATCAACTCACGAGATTAGGCTGGCAATACTATAGTGCCTATAAGAACATCCAATAGTCAAAGGTATATGAAATACAAATGGTACAGCGAGAGATAGTCGCCGCATCATAATTCCTATAATAACTACAACCTAAAACTTCTTAACTGGGAATATTGAAGACTCATGTTAAAAGGAACCACCAGCTTTCAAATGTTCTTGTGTTCTGAGCAAGGAACTTAAACGTTAGCTTTTTTTTTACATGGCACGTACTGCACTTTTACTTTCTTCTCCAACACTGTTTTTGCATTATTTAAACCAAATTGAACATATTTCATTATTTATTTGAGACTAAATTGATTTTATTTACGTATTATATTCGGATAAAATAAGTGTTAATTCAGTATTGTTTTAATGGTCATTATTACAAATATATAAAAAATAATAATGATAAATTGGCCGATTGAATTGGTATCGGCTTTTTTTGGTCCTCCAATAAAATCGGTATCGGCGTTGAAAAAAATCATAATCGGTCGACCTCTAATACCTCGTCAGTTGTACAACTGAATGCCTTCAACTGAAATGTGTCTTCCACATTTAACCACGCTGTAATCTGATTACAATATTTTTGCTGGTAACGTTTTCTAATCCATTACTCCCTAAACTTGACAGCTTCCTATTTCAATGTATGGCCTTTCTTTTGCATTTCAAAGATGATGCAACAAAAATCTAAATAGATTTTTTGTTTGTTTGTTTAATCTTTTACCAGATAGATCTATTGTGTTATATTCGCCTACATTAATTTCACATCTCATCAAACTTCAAAGTGTTTCCTTTCAAATAGTATCAAGAATATGCATATCCTTGCTTCAGGTCCTGAGCTACAGGCAGTTAGATTTGGGTATGTCATTTTAGGCAGAAATTGAGATGAAGGGTCCTATCCAGAAGAGGTTTAATACCGGTAATCCATTTATAATCCTTCTTTCAGACTCACATATTCAGTTCAGACGCACTTAAAATTGTCACACAAAAACCCTGAAATAAGTTCATGAGGTAGCTTAGCTTTCGATTCAATTTCACTTAAAAAGACCTTCAGATTGTGAATAGTAATTAGGGAAGCTTGCACTGTCACTGCAGCCAACTGTGACTTGTCATATTAAGGGAGTTGAGGGAGTCGTTTCTCTGTGATTTGTCATATTGAACATATCAGATAGGAGGGAGTTGTTTCTCTGGGACTTGTCATATTAAAACATCATAGCACAGATACACGAGGGAGTTGTTTCTCTGGGACTTGTCATATTAAAACATCATAGCACAGATACACGAGGGAGTTGTTTCTCTGGGACTTGTCATATTAAAACATCATAGCACAGATACACGAGGGAGTTGTTTCTCTGGGACTTGTCATATTAAAACATCATAGCACAGATACACGAGGGAGTTGTTTCTCTGGGACTTATCATATCAAGCATCATTTCAGATATGAGGGAGTTGTTTCTCTTTTGATCAGCTACTAGAACCCAAACCTAGAGCAGCAGCAGGAAGCCAGTGTAACTACGGTAACAAGACATGACTCAGCAAATCAAGCATCAGGCCAGCAGGCAGCAACAGGAAACAAGCAGGAAAACCTATAAAAGCAGCAAATAAGGTCAATAGCAGCACAACCATAAACACTGCAAAATGTAACGCCACAAGTCACGACCACAAAGTAAACAGGAAGTGAAGCACAATGAATAGAGTACTATATTAGCCCAGTCCTATGGCCGTTGTCATGCAAAAACATGTTTGTTGATCCGGGACCAGGCTAATATGGACTAGGCTGTAAGCATAAAACAAAAACAAGATGGCGGGTAAGCTTGCAACCACCAATCGCTGGTATGGAGATGAGACAGCAGGCAGGAGACATCTGATGGAGGATGGTTTGGGATCAGGTGGCATGGATGGATGGAGATGGTTATTGGGTGTATGTTGGGAGCTGAAACAAGGGGCGGGTATAAATCAACAGCACAGCAGCAGGCAGGGGCAGGGCAATATGTCACATCACAGCCAGGGTAGTGAGCGGCCCAACGGGCAAGGCAGCATTGAGTGGGATCATCAGTGCAGATTTGGCAAGCTGGCCAGGATACGAAGTACAGTCACAACAACACAGCTCACAACATCCATCCATGGATGGACCCACAGCTTCCGGCCTGGAACAGACCCTCTTTATCTGAACAAATCAGCCCAGCCAGACCCTCTCTCCGTTAGGAACAGCAACCCAGCGTCATGGGCGGTTGTGGGGGTCTGATGGCGTAGTCAGCAGCGATTAGCAGTGGGCCTACCTGGTGAGGTGGTGTCTCCATCCAGAAGGTTGTCATCCTCGGAGGTGTGGAAGTCCATGACAACCCCTGTGCCATCCAGCAGCTCCTCGTCGCTGCTGGCGCTGGTGATACTGTTGTAGCCGTTCCTGTAGTAGCCGTTCCTGTTGAAGAGCTGCTCCGACTCCATTTAGCTACGCGCTACACACGCAGTGGCCTGAGTGGAGAGAACACACACAAACTCAGATCACAGGGTAGGGCACTGTGGCGATGCCATTGTAGCTGACACACACACACACACACTCAGGCAGACAAGGAAGTCCACAGGCTGGCTGATTAGGAAGTTGGAACCAGAGGGCCGAGTCTGGTAAAGGTTTCTGTTTCAGATTAGGTCTGACTCCGAACCTGGTACCAACCTCAGTGCAGGGTTGTTTCTAGTTGGTGACGGAAGGAGGAAGGGGCGGAGGTCATTAGGAGACATGAGTGTGAGCCGTCAGACCCAGACATTTCATTATGCATCTATGCCCATGCATCACTATGCCCATGCATCTCATTACCTCCATCTGTCTGTTTGTCGGAGTGTGTGCTAGATAGGAGTGATGAGTCTGTATGCCCTGCATGTTGTGCACGACACCTCTCTGTCCCAATCTGAACTCTGTCTTTTTGTGTTTGTTCCTTTGTTTATATGGTCCCCCCTCAGATGGAGATATCGATTCCTATTTGAAATATTTATACCTCTCCAGTCCATCAGTTATGTGGGGCATTTTTGCTGCATCCGTTTTGTGGAAACATATGAATGCAAACAAAACATTTCTGTGTGGGAAGAACCAGCCAGGAGTGTGTGGTCCTATTTTTAGATTGGGGATTAGGATGAACAGAGTGACACACACATGAACAGGAGTGGATACATCCTGTCCACTGATGTGAAGCTGGCTTTGAACAACACTCCTAAAGCACAGTAACTTCACTATTGTGCCCCCTAGTGTTGGCAGGGGAAAACACCTTCCAGATCAGAAATAAAATCAAAATGTATTCATCACATGCTTGGTAAACAGCAGGTGTAGACGAACAGTGAAATGTTTAGTTACGGGCCCTTCCCAACAATGCAGAGAAAGAAAAGAGAAATAATATAAAAGTAATAATAGATACACAATGAGTAACGATAACTTGCCTATATACACGTGGAACCAGTACAGAGTCGAGATGCAGGGGTACTAGGTAAATATGTACATATAACTAGGAATAAAGTCACAGTTAATAAACAGTAGCAACAGTGTATGTGATGAGTTAGTAGAGAAACAGAGAGGAAGGGCTGATACACCAACATCTGACCTAGATCATCAAAGATAGTAGCTATCCTATCTGACTGAATAAGCAGGTTAATGATTCTTCGAAACAATGGTTTCTGGTCTAATGCAGCAAGATGTGATCTTTTTCCACTAGCTAGCCTATATGACTGTGAATACGCAGGTTAATGATTCTTCTAACAATGGTTTCTGGTCTTATCTAGCAAGACGTGATCTTTTTCCATGTGGTAAAACAAGCTAGGCCTATGATTTGAAATGGAAGCAGGTTGAGCTAACGATATGTTTAAATTTAATAGAACTATGTAGTGTATCATCTTCCCAACCAGACCCAGTGCAATGAAGAACTAAATTAATCCAAAAGTGAACCATATGAAATCAAAAGGCAGGCAGCAATTAATTTCATCTGTAGACGAGTCACCAAGTAACAGCCAGAGAGCCTGAGGGATAAAGTCTAGGTAGAGTAACTGACTATAGGCCTAATCCTCTATTAAATGTATTGTTCTGATAACTTATTTTAAGCTGGCAGTGGTATCACTGACTCTTCTGGGGAGATTAGATATAGTCTAGTATCCTCTCTCTTTAAACAGAAATTAAAATCTAATCAAATGTTATGTCACATGCTTTGTAAACAACAGGTGCAGACTAACAGTGAAATGCTTAATTACAGGCCCTTCCCAACAATGCAGAGAGAAAGAAAATAGAGAAATATTAGAATTTTTTTTTTTTTAAGTAATAAATACACAATGAGTAATGCTAACTTGGACATATACAGATGCAAGTCACAAACTCATTATGACAGGAAGAAAGAGTCAGAAGTCCTCCTAGGCCTAATCCAGATCATTTGCACTCATCAACATTCAACAGTGAAAGCAAAAGGACATGATAGTTTAACTGATGTCACTACAGCTCATGTTTCATTCAAGTATAATCATTGCAGACACACCTCTGTGAACACGTTGTGAGACAGACACACATCTTGCATCAACATTTTCTCATAGATGTCTATGGAGGAAGAAACACACCAGAGAGCCTACATTTCACTAGCCTGGTCCCAAAACCTTATATACAGTAACCTACTATTTTCTATTGTTGTCATGCCAATACACCAACAGTCTGGACCACTAGGCTAACAACTCCCTCTCACCTTGAATGAAGAAATCAATTTGAGCTGTATCAAATCAAAGCATGAAATTAAATTCTGTTTGTTTTAGACGCTAGTTGAGAGAATGCCAAGAGTGTGCAAAGCTGTCATCAAGGCAAAGGGTGGCTACTTTGAAGAATCTAAAATATATTTTGATTTGTTTAACAATTTTTGGGGTTACAAGATTCCATACATGTTATTTCATAGTTTTGATGTCGTCACTACTATTCTACAATGTAGAAAATTGTAAAAACAAAGAAAAACCCTTGAATGAGTGTGTGTTCATAATTTTGACTTGTACCGTATGACATATGTTAGTAATTTAAATCTTGTTACATTTTCACATGGAACTGTCTGTTCCTACCCAGTCTGGAGAGGCGCATGTTTGTTCCTCTCACCTTTTCACAAGGTTGAGGTAAAGTTGTGAACATTTTTGGTAAATTAAACAACCTTCAGGCTTCATTATCAACAGAGGGAAGGTTTTTAGTTTACAACAGCCCAATAAGAGCCAATAGTGAAATGAACATTCCCAGGGGAGTCTCAGAACCAGCCTAACATGACAAACCAATAGGGTATGAAATGATCAATCATAAATTGGCGAAGTATCTTTATAGACTTCAATCCAACAGATGTCAGGTACATGAAGTTGCCTACTGCACACTTATGCTAAGCTTTTGATCTCGTATCAGAACAAATACAGCATTACGTTAAAGTTGACAGGATGATGACTTTATAAAACAGCTACTAAAATGCAGTGATGGGGTCAATTCCATTTTAATTCGGAAAGTAAACCAAATTCCAATAAAAAAAATATTTATTGAAAAGCTGTGAAGATAATTGGAATTTCAGTGTTCTTCGTGAATTGACTGGAATTTAAATGGAACTGCCCCCAACCCTGCTACAATGGATAATTGTTCCTTATCAATTTTCACTCTGACATTTTAGAATGTGTGAGAGGAGTGAGGTGTGTAGAACACATGTGTTTGAATGGCAACAGCATTATTGCCATCTCCTACAACTTATAGAGTAGGAGAGAAAGCGGTCCTCTTCTGTCAGTAGTCAAGGAGCTAAGTGTTGCCAGGGGAGACTGTTGCTGGGATATGATTCAGCGTTTTGCCTGTCCCTCAGTGATATGATCACATCTCCTGTAAGGCATAGTCCCCACTGCCAACACTACAGGTTGACTTGACGCACCTCCAAACAAAATAAAAGCAATAACTTTTTTTTTTTTTTAACTACTATACCTCCCCTACCTACTGTAATAATCAAGGATATAGCCTTATAATGCAAAACTGTTCAATTGCAAGTTGTGAGAAACCTTAAATAAAATGTCAAGCGCTATAAGCTTGCATTATGCTGCATATTCTAGGAATCAGACCATAATGGTGAAGCACCCTCCTCAGACAGCGCTGCCTATCCCCAATCCCCAAGCAGAAAGTTTCAAAGGAAGACCTGGTACATCTCAAGAAAAATAGGAAGTGCTTACTTCGAGAGCTGATTCAACAAAAATGAAAAAGATGTAGGCTAGGCCTTCAGAAATATGCCACACCATCTAGAAGCAACAGGGCAGGAACTTGGGTTGTGACATTGTAGAAGTGAGAATTAAAAACGGATGATTCTTCTATAATATGTCAGCACTGTCATAGATGGAACACCAAATATGGACATGAATATTGTCTCTTAAATACTATGAATGCCACCCTGCACTTAAATAATATAAAGAGTACCAGCAGGCACCTATTTCAGTCCACTTCAAGCACAATGGACTCCAACTGGATGCTCTGGTCAAGAGCTCCAGAAGACTAACTTAATCATGCAGCACTGAAAAGACAAGTGTGGTTCCTGAGTTTATTAAGCAATAACATCCCATCATGCTAAGGGTCATGTATAAAAATTATGAGCAGGCCATTATTTTGCCTACCATGGCTATGCCCCCTTAGGATGACAATCCCCTCATCCACAGGGCACGAGTGGTCACTGAATGGTTTGATGAGCATGAAAACGATGTAAGCCATATGTCATGGCTGTCTCAGTCACCAACTGAACACTTACGGGAGATTCTGAAGCGGTGCCTGAGACAGCGTTTTCCACCCCCAATAAAACACCAAATGATGGAATTTCTTGCGGGAGAATATTGGAGGGATGCGACACCAGAGTTCCAGACACTTGTAGAATCTATGCCAAGGTGCATTGAATCTGTTCTGGCTCGTTGTGACCCAATTCCCCAATAGGACACTTTATGTTGGTGTTTCCTTTATTTTGGCAGTTACCTGTAGCTGCATGGGGCAAATGAATACGAGCAGAAACTAGAAAAAGACATCGACTTACCCTAAAAAAGCAAATTTTCACCCAAAGAAATTGTGAGTGAGGCCTGAGGTTCTTTCCTGTTGCTCACATGCAGAGGCCAATCTATGCCCCATACTCACCCTAGCATCATATTTTGCAGCATGTAAAACAAAGCTGACACATTCCATTCATATAGTTATGGTTTGGTAATAATCACGTGATACATAGGACAATGCATGGGTGAAAAGGAAGGAAAAATAAATATCCATATGCAATACCTCCATATAGATTTATGCCATAACATCTGCATGCAATACAAACTATATGTATCTATGTTTTACTGTGTAAGCTACCTGGCCACTAAATAAGCATGAAAATACCAAGTTCCACTGCAACTACAGTATCTGTCATCACGCGCCTTTCTGATATATCATGCCATGGGGGTGCTATGACATTTTTTAAAAGCTAGGTCAGCAGTGTTTCTGGATGATACAACAAATGTTATAACTTACAATGACATCATCCTAAATGTCACATAAAAGATGCAGCCAGCTAGTTAGAACCACAAATAAGTACGATTTATCTGCGAATAACTGTCTCGTAGTATGATATAAAAGCCAACTAGAATTTTGCTAACAAACAAGCTACGACTGGCAGGGGCTCGAGCGCTCCTTCATAACATCAGTTGGTTAAGGGGGGGCCTGATCGATTTTGATGCAACTCCACCATTTGGCATGATGAATTTCACAAAGCGATTTCTTATTATATGCATAACTGACCTGTCAAACTTCTCTATAAATGCATCATATGCTGAATATGTGCAACATCATTATGGTGAAAATGATTTAAAAAATAATGCATGGAGAGATGAGCAACCTGTATTCACAGTTAAAATTGCCAACGGTAGTTACGATAGTGTGTAAAATATAACCTCATCACACCGCGGTGTGCACCAGCAACATACTTTACCTTTGCAATCTCTATTCCACCCGGGACATACCGAATCATCCTTTTCTTGAGTAAAAACGGAGAGTTTTTACTAAAATATATTTGACATTCTCCCCATGTTTTTTTGTCCCGTTCCTGTGGGTCGTCACTAGTTAATACATACATAAAGTAATAAACCCCGCCTATTTCTACAATTTCGATTAGATTTTTTAAAACCTAACCGTAACCACACTGCTAACCTTATGACTAATCCTAACGTTAAATTAAGACCAAAAGTTATTTTTTGTTTTCATGATATTAACGACTTTGTGGCTGTACTGTCTAGTGGGGGGGGGAAATCCTGTACCAGTGACGTTAACATCCGGTTTCTTGATCGCCCGCCGTCGTAAGGAGCGAGAGAAGAAGCAAAGAGGCTGGATTTGACATTATTATTAAAATGTTTCATCAAGTACAATAAAACATTATACATTAAAAGCCAAAACTATGACATTGGATTGGGAATAGTCAGAGTGCAATGTTTAGATTTGAAGTCAAACAAGTTCATATGACACATTTCTTGCAACAAAGGATTTTTGACCTATATAATACATGTATTATTAAACAGATTCTTTCATCCATGTCCTCATTTAATCCGTCATAACAAACACATACAGTGCTTCATTGGAAACCCCCATGCATTTGGTAAGAGAGGAATATCTTCTGGTCATGGCTAACATTGGAGTGTGGCTAGAAAATCTAGTTTCTCTTATTTGAAAGGTCAAAAAGCCAGAAAGTCGATCACATCTTTAAAAGATTGGGAACTTCTTGATTACAGCATCGATAATAAATTTGCGGGGGAAAAAAGAAGTGTAAAAGACTCATACCAATATCACCATCTACTGGTTGTATACAGCATACCAACGTTGACATCATTAACATGGTAAATCTGCTCTTCCAGTGTTTTTTGCTGATAGGAACGTGCTTAGTCCCAATTCTCCACCCTCTTCCCTGAAATTTGCTTGTACCCCAAAAATGATAGGATTGGTGTAATAGCCACATGCTTACACAAATCCTATGCTGTTAAATCTATGTGGGGGAGTGCCCAAGTGTACACTTCAAGAAAAAGCGTGGAGAATTAGGACACACACTTTGATTGTCAGTCCTTTCCACCCAAACTGTAGTAGAAGCTAGTGTCTCTGCGATGTTGCTGCACAGGCATGTTTCTCTGTGTGTCCCTGAGCTTCTCCAAGTCGATCTCCAGCAGAGCCATGCCTGTGTTCTCTCCTCCACAGTCCCCCATCACCACCCCCCAGGGGTCCACAGCCAGGGCGTGGCCGTACGACGAACGCTTCTCATGGTGACTGCCCACTTGGGCTGCGGCAAGGACAAAGCACTGGGTCTCAATGGCCCTGGCGCGAAGCAACACCTGCAGTTAGAAGAGCAGCGTGTTTTATATTGGTCCACATTCTTCAATACTGGTGCTGAAGAGTAGGATCCACAGGGATTCTAGCCCAGTACTAAGGCACCTGAATCAACTAATGAAGTTTCTGATTTGATTCAGGTGTGTAAGTATTGGACTGGAACAAAAGCCTGCTAACCCTGTGGGTCCCCAGGACCATGTTCGAACAACACTGTTATAACTTGTATTAAAACATAGAAACAGCAGTGCTTGAAATAGTAGCTAGTATAAATTATAGTACAAGACAGAGGAAGATGTGTGTTTCTGCAAAAATCTATCCCACCTCCCAATGAGCAGCACCTGTGGCCACAGTAAACGCTGACGGGTAGGTGAGAATCTCCGCCCCCTGTCGCAGCAGAGCCAATGACAGCTCAGGGAACCTCAGGTCATAACAGATACCCAGTCCCACCTGGAACACAATACAGTGACAGAATACTGGGGTGGTAGATCTAAGAATCTGGTGTACAAAGATGGAGGTTAGTTGCAATAACAATTCAATGAGAGCAGGATTGGTGGAATCATAGAATGACCTTGCCAATGGGAGTTTGGACTGGAGGAATGAGACTGGATCCAGGTATGGTGAAGGCACTCTCTTTTAAGGACACACCTCTTCCTGGCAGCTCCACATCAAACAAGTGGGACTTCCTGTATACGGACACTATATCACCTGTAGGGTTAAGTGAAAGTGTCAGCACTTCAGTGTGTGTGTGTGTGTGTGTGTGTGTGTGTGTGTGTGTGTGTGTGTGTGTGTGTGTGTGTGTGTGTGTGTTCATACCCTTTTCATTTATGATGATGTGACTGTTGTAGATTCGCCTGTCCGCCTCCCAGTCATGCCCTCTCTCATGAAACCCTCCAAGAGAGAGCCACACGCTCAGCTTCCTAAGAAAGGACAGATGTGGATTAACTGCAAAAACACTAATCAATAACAGAACAAGATGAGATGAAGTCCCCCATTCACGAATTGTTATTAGACTAGGATGCAATAGAAATGAATAGAATAGACAACCACACTGAGTAGCTAGTAGTACTCACTTGGCGAGCAGTGTATAGCGTGAGATAATGTCTCCCGTTAGCCTCTCAGACAGATTCAGGGTCTCCTCTCGACTAGAGCCGATGTAGTCAAACCCCTCAGGTAGGAAAACCATGCTGGCTCCACCCTCTTTTGCCGCCTGCACCAATCGCTTGCAGGCAGTGAAGTTGGCCTCCTTATCAGGGGTTGCGGTCACCTGGCACACCGCTGCCACTGGATGAGGCGATGATGATGACATCCTGGAAAGAAAGACACTTGAGTTTAGATTAAGTCGGGGCGGCAGGTAGCCTAGTGGTTAGAGCATTGGGCCAGTAACCGAAAGGTTATTAGATCAAATCCCAGAGCTGACAAGGTAAAAATCTGTCATTCTGCCCCGGAACAAGGCAGTTAACCCACTGTTCCTAGGCCAACATTGTAAATAAGAGTTTGTTCATAACTGACTTGCATAGTTTAAAAAAAGTCAAGCATCTAAAGGGTTAATATTAGTGTAAGAGGTCAAAAATGTGGCTAGTTATAATAGCTGAACATTACTAATTGACCTACATTCACAAGTCAGTGACACCTTGACAGAAAATGAATTAAAGGCATTACGTTTTCATTTTAGAATAACCAATTCACCCCTATTGCCCCCCAAAAATGGGCTATGGTAACAGACGCATGCATTGTAAACAACTTTCAGCTGTCAGTTAAAAGGTTGACTGGTGTCGTTACCTTTGATGCACCCCAATGCAGCTCGAGCCCCAAGACGAATGACAGTCCAGTAAATGTTTCACCTGAGTTCTTCTTAAACTGCACCTGAGCACGAACATTGGCTTGACGCAAGTGTCAAAACAAATCTGTCTGTATCCAACTGAGCAACACCAGATAAGTCTCTTCTTTGCTCGTGCTGTACTTTGGACTTGTTTTAATTTCAAGTTAATGCAAAATCCAGTCAGTAAAGTATCTTAACATCAACAATGTAACTACCTACTGCATGCGTTGTGTTTGCGGCGCCAAATTGCACGACTACGAGACAAGCTAGTACAACATTCTTCATGTGTTGTTTTGATTACGGTTTTCCTAACAGGCAATCACATGAGACAGCTCAAGATAGTCAGCCTTGGGCCCTCAGCCCCCACCACTAGCGACACCCTTCCAAGATGGCAGCGAACAGTAGCAACACGGTTAGCAAACCCAGCAACATTATCGGGGGGAAACAATCAGGGCCGTCGGCCGAGCAGGTATCCCCACTTTCCTTTAAATCCTTAATTGTCAGAATATTCATGTGTTGTTAGCAAATGCTTTTTAATAGTTGCGGACTTTGAGATACAAACCCGGACTTGCCAGTCACGCATCTGGCTAGCTAACGTTAGCAAGCTAGCTATCTAGCTCGCTCCCATCGTCTGCTTCTTACTAGTGTTTTCCTCAAAACTGATATTTTATGATTTAGAGGCCAAGTCTGATATCAGTCGTAATCACAATACCTCAAAGCAAATGCTTTTTAATAGTTGCGGACTTTGAGATACAAACCCGGACTTGCCAGTCACGCATCTGGCTAGCTAACGTTAGCAAGCTAGCTATCTAGCTCGCTCCCATCGTCTGCTTCTTACTAGTTTCCTCAAAACTGATATTTTATGATTTAGAGGCCAAGTCTGATATCAGTCGTATTCACAATACCTCATTGCGTTTATAATCATTTTAGCTAACTGCAATCTGTTAGCCCGGCTAGGTTTCTATCAGTATTCATTAAGATACTCAGGCGAATTGCAAGGAAGGGATTGGTTGTGCTGTCGAGCAGATGAGAAACTATTTCTGCCTGTCACTGTTCGTGCTATTAGCGTCGCTCTCCCTTGCCAACCAGTGGCATACAGAACCGCATTAGTAATACAGCCAGTTTGACAAATCACAAATAAACGACTATTGTATTTACTTGTAGCTAATCAATAACTGGTCTAATAATATTTCCTTTTCCAGGTAGGCCTATATAACGAGGCTTTTTGCAACTTTGTTCAATCCAATGTAAGTTCAGAAATCTGTGTGTATTGTGGCTGCCCTGAGTTGGTAGAGCATGGTGCTTGCAACGCTAGGATCATGGGTTCGACTCCCACTAGGGACCCGGATACGAAAATGTATGTATGCATGCACTACTGTAAGAGAGCTTTGACACCGACTAAAGTTGTTGCCCACGCAGGCCTTCCCGCAGGTCACCAGATTTTTCAGTCACTTTGTATAAAAGGGTTTGCTGAAGGGCATATTATAATGAGAGAATGTTTAAATGTGATGCATTTGGTGTGTTCAAAAGGTTGTGGCTGCATTCCAGAGGATGCGCTCAGAACAGCGCAGCATGGCCTCCAAGGCTGCAGAGCTGGAGATGGAGATCAACGAGCACAGGTAACTACAGTACTAGTTACCGCTCCTATTTCACTCACTGTTCACTTCTGTTGACTTAACTATGGACTTGGCCACAGAGAGGAATAATCTTTGATCGGTCTGTAAGGTGTTAGAGATGAGAGATTTGGACACTGTGGGGTGAATCAAGTCTTCCCTGGATTCCTCATTTCCTCTCTCCTCGCCTCCCTCTCAAAATGCATTGGAGGAAAAGGTCCGACGGGAGGAGCCTCATGTCTTAACTTTTTGATATTCACTCTTATTACATTCCTCTCACAACTTCCCTCTTTTTTTTCTCAGCCTAGTCATCGAGACCCTAAAAGATGTGGATCCAACCAGGAAGTGCTTCCGACTGGTGGGCGGGGTGCTCGTGGAGAGGACGGTTAAGGAAGTCTTACCAGCTCTGGGAAGCAATAAAGAACAGGTAAGCTTTCGCTTTTGTTTGCTTGCTCTTTGGGGTATAATCCGGGGTTGCTGTAAAGCACTTTGTAATGACTGCTGTTGTAAAAAGGGCTGCCTAAAATAAGATTGCTTGATGAGAAGAAACCATTATTATATCAACTGTCAGTATGTACATGATGTGGTGGCCATGAGCATAGTCGGACTGGGGAAGAAAACCTCTAACCTTCTGGTTCCAAAGTACTCCAGCCACACTACAGTCCAAACACTCCAGTCGCATAACGTTCCCAAGGGGGCAAACTCACTTGGAAGTGTTTTTAATAAAGAAAAAGCACTAGAGCAACTGACGGCCGAGTGTACTTAAAAACAGTAGGTGGCCGTCCTATCGCCTCCGACAGAATGCTGGCCATTACTTTATTTTCATTTTCTGACAATTCTACATGTTAAATCACTACCGTTCATCGACACCCAGCACATAATCAACTGCACACGATCAACGTTAATTATGGTGCGTCTTTGCTTTAGCATAATTACCAAGGCTATAGGTTGTTGCAATACTATCTTGTAAAACTAAATCACTGCTGATCATGCATCATGATTATCATTCTGCTGTCCCCTCTCTTTTCCTTACAGATATCAAAGATTGTAGAGTCCCTCAACACACAGATGCAGACAAAAGGCCGGGAGCTCACGGAGTATCGGGAAAAATACAATATCCGATTGGTGGGAGAAGGAGAGGAAGGACAGGGCAAATCGGCAGCTACCTCCAATGGGGGCGGGTCTAAAGGCGGTGCCGGCATTCTAGTTTCATAGCTTTGTGTGTAGAGACTTTAGTACGATAGGAAATTGTGCGGAATGCCATCGAGCATCGAGTCAGCACAGATCCTGGAAAGCATTTCAAAGGCAGAGTTTGACGTGTGTCTTGCATGAAATAAATTATATAATAAACCAATGTCACAAGGGCCAGATTATCCAGAACATTCAATTCAGATCAATGTGATCCCTTTTCACCTACAGTTCAACAAAACTTAAACCAACATTTCACTTACACTCTGGTTTAATTACAAGCCTTTCGCCTTTTACTCGAGACAGTGTTTCATCAAAATCTTACGGGATAATTGTTGTAAAAGACATGCCTTCTTGATGACCATATATTGATTTTAAGTTTATTTATACTCTATTGTCAGTCATATTTCAATGTATATTATGATCCTGTTGTTGGGGGCTCTGTTTTTGAGAGGTTTGTCTCTGGCATGCTGTAAAATAATGCTTGCAAAAGGAATGACAATCTGATTGGTAAAACACTATTCATAACAACACACTGTATCATTTCAATCTTTCTTGAAGGTGCACTGTGCAGAAATCGCTCCGCCATTTCCTCATTGCAAAAATTCTAGTAGTTCTCCTAGTTTCAGTTTGTGACAAAACAAGCAAGTGTAGAAAATCATTGTACCATCTAAACCGCTGTGAAATATATTTTTCCATAACCAAAATATTGTATTTCCAGCTGTTGGAAGCTGGTGTACAAAACCTAAATTAAAAGATGCAAAAAATGAAACTTAAGATCAGGGAGCATAGAAATTGCGCGCACAGAACAGATTTACTGCTTCTTAGACTTGCGTTCAATGATAATGACAGATCTATAACTCACATTTCTATGTGCATTTGAGGGGGGAAAAACAGTGTGCCCAGAGTATCTGGATAATGTAAATCAGCGTCCCAAACGGCAGCCTGTTCCCTATATAGTGCACTACTTTTGCTGAGGGTGCCATTTCAGACACGTCCAGTTTCTGACAGCTAATGTATTGGTATAGTCTTAAGTTCCCCCAAAGTATCTGAAGCACACAGCCCTAGACTACATTATCTATCACCATGTAGTTGTGTGGAGAAAATTCGTTTTTTTGTGAATGTTTAGGAATAAAAATAAATACATGTAAACATGGTTTCTGATGTCTGCTGCTTTTTGCTGTATATGCGTAATATGTCATATTATACAATCAGTTTGCTGGTGGTATAAGGGATTTGCGTCAATTCAAATCTGGTATCAGGACAAAATGTGATTCAGAGTCACCGAATATACTTTAGGTATTTTTATTAAACTCAAGCGATAAATGGTAACTGCAATTTTTGTATATACGGGTTCTCTGTATCACCTCTGCAGGGCAGAACAGAGAACTGGCAGGATGTAAGTAAACAGCTGTTCTTATACGGTGATAGACGTAGTTCCAACCCGTCTGTTGGCCTATCACAGTAGAGGCTGAGCATAGTTTAAACTTTGCTCAGCCTATCGCCGGCACTCAGACTGGTCCCAGCCTCTTGGCGCTCCTTGGTGTCCGGCGCTGTTGCTGTGTAAATTACGCTCCCACACCCTGGAGACTGAGGTCAGACAGTTCTGTAACATTGTTTGAGCTATTTGCACCTGCATAGAAAGGATACTGTCCTCGCTCAAGGTTAACCACAGCTTCTCAGCACACTATCTGGGGCACAATGTTACTTTCAGCACAGACACCCAGGCGCCCAGGCTAACAGTTGCTAATATTATATCACATGTGATGTAGTATTGGGTTATAGTGCAATAAACACAGATCCTCACAGTGGTCACTGTTTACAGCGTCTTTAGCAAGCCGCCAGGAGTCTCGTTCTACTGTGGACAAATACCTGAAAGACCACATGAAACAAACCTGGACAACATCTGCCGATACACTAGTCTTAGAACAGAGGACCTACCAGCTGTCATGAACAGAGCTATGGCATGCCATCCCCGGGCGCAAGTAAACTATACAGTACCTGAACCAGTACCTGTTAGAAGGGTGCGTTAACGAGGTTCATACAGTGCCCACACAAATAAGGTTTGGATTGTGTGTCCAGGGTAGGTGATGGAACTGTACACAGGAACATGAACATGCTCTTGGTACTGTGTATATAATCCATAATTCATACATCTATCACAATTTAGTGAAGTAAATAGTTTGGCTATACTTATTCGCAACATATGTTTTAATGTAACGTTAGAATAGTTTCATAGGAGGCAAAGGCACTGGTGGTTTTGACCAAGATAGTCTTCATTTCTACACACACGGATAAGGATTATTTGGCAGATAGTGTTCAAGCTAGTTACAGCACTACTATTCGTGAGATGGGAAAATATATGCCGACGAGGATGGGATTCGAACCCACGCGTGCAGAGCACAATGGATTAGCAGTCCATCGCCTTAACCACTCGGCCACCTCGTCCTCTACGTTTACAGATGAAGCAAAAATACAATTTATCTCAAATCCACGACAAATCAGTGTTTATTATTTATTAATTTTGCTATATTGGTTTATCATATTCAAAATATCATTTTCATAAAAGTGCTAGCTAGCCGCACAGCATATTTGAACGTCCAGCTGTTTGCTACGAACACAATAAATGCTCCATATGTCAAATATGCCCTTCTATTCTAGGGTTTGTGGTAATATGAAAAGCGCATAGACATGCGCCACAACATCACAGGTGCCCCTACTCCAAATGCCGGAGGATTTGAGCAGGCTTCGAGTCTGAGCTTGAGGCTAGCGATCAATCTTTGATTTTTTTTAAACAATCAAACTTTACTCGGCACGGCTGTGCTGAGATTGAGTCAGAGATGGTAGGAGATAGTGATGGATAAGAAAGTGAAGCATAGTGGTACGAATGTAGGAGGGAGTAAGACAAGTAAAGTGGGATAGAAAGGGAGTAGGGGTTTGAAGGGGAGCGAGAAGTCTATGGAGGCAGAAAAGGAAGTTTGAGGATAGCAACATAGTTTCCAACGCTAGCGGCAGTTCGGAGGTAGAAAGTGCCGAGGAAGGACAAGATAAGTCGCGAGGGAAGCACGGAGGTGAGAACCATGAAGTGATTCTGAAGTTTAGGGAGGAAGGAGGAGTTGGGGCGATGAGTCCGATAAGGTTGATGGCTGCAAAGAGTTGATTGGGGAAGTTGTCAATGCTAAAGTGTTAAGAGATGGGAACTTGTTGGTATTCTGTAAGGACATGGCGCAGAGGGAAAACGCTCTGAGTGAAGCAAATAGGGAAGTGTAAAGTGGTGTCGAGCAGCTGGACTGATCAAGCAGGGAAGCGGTGGATTAAAGGGGTGATATCAGGAGTGCCTGTGAGTGTTAGCACTAAAGAGGTACAATTTGAGAGGAGGTGTTCTAGTGTGTTCAAAGATTGCAAGCAACAAGTGGTGGAGTTAGGGTAGATAGCATGTCTATTCTGTTACACTTCAAGGACCAGGTACTGCCAAATAAAGTAATCATAGGATATATGAGTTATTGTGTAAGGGCTTATGTACCAAAGCCTTTAAGATGTTCTAACTGCCAGAGGTTTGGGCATGTGGCAACAGTATGTAAAGAGAAAAAGACATGTGGAGGGAAGTGTGGGGATGGTGTACAACCAAAGTGCAGAGATGTAGGGGGAGGGGGGTGATGTGCCACCTTCAAAAAACAAGTACTTCACTATAGTATGCTAGGCAGAGGTATTAAACAGGAATATGTGGTGGTGGAGGGGTGCTAGTGGTAGTGAACTACTAAAATCCCTGTCAGATATTGGACCTGGAAGTGCTGAAGAGGGTGGAGGGCCAGGATAGAAGTAATGTGGTGTGGGGATTTTAATGGGGGGGGGCAAATTGATGGAAATGGCCGAGTAATGGAAAATCTAATAGAAATTAAAGGTCTGCTGTGCCTGAATGATGGCCGAGGGACCAGGATTGATGTAGCCACAGGGAAAGACTCTACCTTGGACCTCACTCTGGTATCTAGTGCGATGGCAGGAATCTGTGAGTGGGGGGTATGGGAGGAGTCAACAGTAGGGAGTGATCATTACCCCAAAGTATGCACAGTAGGCTGGAGGGAGGAGGAGGTGTCAGTGGATGGAGTTGGCAGGTGGGTGTTTGGAAGGGCAAAGTGGGATCAGTTTCAGGAGCTGAGTGAGCAGGTGATGGCTCAGGTGGATATAAGAGGGGATGTGGATAGTATGAATAACAGGGTGAGAACAGTGTTAGTGGGGGCAGCTACTGAGGCTACACCTAAGAGTTCAGGGAGGTGGAGGAAAGCAGTCCCATGGTGGACAGAAGAGTGTGACAATGGTGAGGAGTAGGAACAGGGCATTTAGAGTACTGAAAAGGATGCATAACTTCCAACATCTGATTCAGTATTATCAGGCCCTGGTGAGGAGAACTATCCGTCAGGCAAAGAGGTCATGTTGGTGTCGGTTCTGTGACACCATTGGAAGGGTGACACCTGTGGGATATGATGAGTGGGAAGGGTGTGGCAGTAACAGATGAGAAAGCAGAGATGATGGCCAAATTATTTGTCCAAGTGCATAGCTTGGCAAATTTGTCAGAGGGGCAGAGGGAGAATGAGAGAGGAGCATCCTGGAGCGCTGGCTAGGAGGGAGGAAGTTAATGATGCGTTGAATGCACCATTTACCATGGCAGAGGTGAAAAGGGCAATAGGTAAGGCTGGGTTAACTAGAGTGTGGGAGGAGGGGAAACTACCAGGCAGTTGGAAGGAGGCAGTAGTGGTACCAATCTGGAAGCCAGGGAAGGACCCAACGAGGCCAACAAGCTATCGGCCAATAGCTTTAACATCACATGTATGTAAGATTATGGAACGTATGATTATGATTGATTACCTTACTTCCTGGAGAGCAGGGGGCTAGTATCGCCACATCAGAGTGGGTTCAGGAATGGTAGGGGACCCAGTGCTCTGCTTAGAAGCAGAGGTCAGGAAGTCTCAGGTGAACAAGGAGACTGTTGTAGCTGTCTTTTTTGATGTGGAGAAGGCGTATGATGTGGAAGGAGGGGTTGTTAATCAAGCTTGATATTATGGGGGTAGGAGGTAGAACATACAACTGGATAAAGGATTTCCTGTTTGGAAGGTCTATCCAGGTGAGGGTGGGGAAGTCACTATCAGGCAGCTACCTGGTGGATAACGGTACACCACAGGGGAGTGTGATTAGTCCTCTGTTGTTCTCAATCATGATCAATGATGTTTACTCTCAGGTACAGCCAGATATTGGGAGGTCGTTATTTGCAGATGGGGCCTTATGGAAGAGGGGAAGAAATGTGCCATACGTAGTCAGGAAGGTACAGGAAGGAATTGATGAGGTAGAGCAGTGGGCATTAATGTGGAGATTCGGGTTCTCTGTACAGAACACAGACAGTGTTCTTTACCAGGAGGAAGGTGGGAGATGAGGTATTCTTGAGGTTATATGGGAGAAACTTGGAGAGGGTGGGGTTCTTCAGGTTCCTTGGGGTAAACTTTGACACCAGACTGACCTGGGCAGAACACATTGAGAGTTGGGAAAGTGTAAGAAGGTGCTAAATGTGATGCTCTGTCTGACGGGGAAGGAGTGGGGGGCTGGGCGTTCCTCATTGAGGACCATGTATGTTGCATTGATCCAATCTGTAATAGACTATGGCAGTATTGCGTAGGTTGGGCAGCCCGGACCCCATTGGAAAGGCTAGATGTCAAACTGGAGCAAGGACTCAGAATATGTAGAGGGGTGTTTCAGACCTCCCCAGTGGCTGCACTACAGGTGGAGATATGGTGGTGATATGCCATTGCAGATTAGGAGACAGCAGCTGACATTTAAAAATATATATATATATTATTTCACCTTTATTTAACCAGGTAGGCTAGTTGAGAACAAGTTCTCATTTACAACTGCGACCTGGCTAAGATAAAGCAAAGCAGTGCGACACAAACAACAACACAGAGTTACACATGGAATAAACAAACATACAGTCAATAACACAATAGAGAAAAAGTATATATACAGTGTGTGCAAATGAGGTAAGATAAGGGAGGTAAAGGCAATAAATAGGCCATAGTGGCGAAATAATTACAATTTAGCAATTAAACACTGGAATGATAGATGTGCAGAAGATGAATGTGCAAGTAGATACTGGAGTGCAAAGGAGCAACAACAACAAAATAACAGTATGGTTGATGAGGTAGTTGGATAGGCTATTTACAGATGGGCAATGTACAGGTACAATGATCTGTGAGCTGCTCTGACAGCTGGTGCTTAAAGTTAGTGAGGGAGATATGGGTCTCCAGCTTCAGTGATTTTTGCAATTCGTTCCAGTCATTGGCAGCAGAGAGCAGGAAGGAAAAGCGGCCAAAGGAGGAATTGGAATTGGCGAAGACAGAACACAAGCTTTGGGTGGGTGGGTGATACCCAGGTGAAGGAGATGGGACTGTATGCAAGGGAGTTTAGTCCAACATTAGCTATTCCTGTAAATCCACCATGGCTACTCCTGCCTCCAGTAGTTGATCTAGAAGTGTTGGAGAGACTACAGATACTAAGGGAAGGCATTTATTTCAAGTACAGAGGAAAGTCGGGGAGGACGGCAGGAAGGGACAGAAAAGAGGAGGCTATTTTTACAAGATTAAGGGTGGGACACAGCTAGTTTAATAAGAACTTAAATGTGATAGGAAAGCATCCAACAGGAAAATGTGATTATTACCAGGAAACATATACCTTGGAGCATGTATTGCTACAGTGTGGGCAGTATCAGAGGGAAAGAGAGAGGCTGAGATCTAGTATGAGGGAGAAGGGGATACAGGAAATTAGTTTAGTTTATTGAGTAGAACGTCATTAGATATAGTCACACATATTTAATATTTTTAAGAGCAACGGGGCTGGCATGTAGGATTTCGTTTCCCCCTGTCCCACACTCCAATACAGTAGGTGTCGGTAATGCACCACAAAGTTGGATGCCAACTGCTGATAAACCCCACCGAAGAAGAAAAACACGTCCTAACGTCTTGTTGATGTTGCTGAAACGCTATGAGATTGACAGAACCGCAAAGCATCAGATATGAAGGAGGCACGTACAATGATTTCACGATCTAAAATCGAACCCTGTGGCAGCACTGCGTGGTGTCAACGACACGAGATAGTCGAGCTCCCCCACGTACCCAAATTGCCAAATTAGTTAGCTAGCGCCTTGTAGCTAACTAGCTAGCTAGCAGTGGTAGATTTGATACCTTCCTGGGGCATATTGCTCAAGTATTTTTGACATGCTGCATGTGGTGTACATGTAATGGTCGGGAATGCATTTATCTAAGAAATGTTCAGCGTTCAAAGTGGTGCTCGGCGCTCTGGTGCTTGTTGCACTCTTACAAATGATCTATCTCTCCTTCCTATCGAAACTGCACGGTAAGCAGCAGCGCTACCGATACTCAGAGCTCTTCGGGAGCTCTAGCAAGAAAAATGCCAACCCGGAGAAAAACTCACGGAAAGAGCGTCTCAGGTACTCTCTGTCCACAGGGGGTATCTTTGATCCCAGCGGACAATACCGCGTGTACAAGAACTTGATCAAAAGCGATTTCTCTACCAATCAGAAACCAGGAGTGGATGCCAGCTCTCACTTCTTGGCCTTAGCAACGCACACATCCATCAACAACTTGCACCACCTGAATTCTTTGGTGGAAAGGTGGCAAAACCCTCTCTCTGTGGCCATATTCGCTCATGGCCAAGATGTCAAGTTTGCCACAGCCCTGGTCTACGCCCTCACCATCTTCTGCCCTCAGATCCAGGCCTTGGTGGACTTTCACTTGGTGTGCCACTCTGGGCAGATGGCTAGTTTCCCAGAGCAGGACCGGGAGCATTTTACCGGGCTTGAGGACTGTGCCGCTGTGTTCGCCAGGCTCGAGACGCACCGAGACAAATACCAGAACTACGCCATCGGTGGAAACGGAAACGTCTCCTACCCGAATAATCTCCTTCGGAACGTTGCCCGCGGCGGCACGGAAGCCAACTACATCCTGGTCATTGACATCGACATGGCGCCCAGTGCTGACCTCCACCAGCAGTTCCTGGCGCTGGTCATGAGACGTGAACCCGCCACGGACGAGGTCTTTGTGCTGCCCGCCTTCGAGATCCGCCACGTACGCAAGATGCCCGCCACCAAGTCGGAGCTGGTGCAGCTGTACCAGGTGGGCGAGGTGAGGCCCTTCTACGAGGAGCTATGCCCGCGGTGCCAGGCCCCCACAAACTACTCTCAGTGGGTGAACAGACACAGCCAGGGTTTGGGGCCCCTGGACGTGGCCTATACATTATCCTGGGTGGACCCCTGGGAGCCCTTCTACATTGGGCACCGCACCGTGCCCTTGTACGACGAGAACTTCAGGCAGTACGGCTTCAACCGCATCAGCCAGGTATGTATTGTATGGATACGGGTAACCGGGCACTCTTAGATTGCAGTGGAGACGCGGCACGTGTGTGTGTATGGTTGCACACAGTTAGGGCTTCATTACATCAACTGACACCGTACACTGCAGAAACCCTTGCACTGCAGTAAAATATATAGTGTCTTTGGAAAGTATTCAGACCACTTGACTTTTTTCACATTTTATGTGATAGCCTTATTCTAAAATATATTTTAAAAATCCTCATCAATCTACACACAATACCCCATAATGATGAAGCGAAAACAGGTTTTTAGACATTTTATTAAATTTATTAAACGAAAAACAGAAATACCTTATTTACATAATTATTCAGACCCTTTGCTAGGAGACTCGAAATTGAGCTCAGGTACATCCTATTTCCATTGGTCATCCTTGAGATGTTTCTACAACTTGATTTGAGTCTACCTGTGGTCAATTCAATTGTTTGGACATGATTTGGAAAGACACAACCTGTCTATATAAGGTCCCACAGTTGGCAGTACATGTCAGAGCAAAACCCAAGCCATGAGGTTGAAGGAATTTTCCGTAGAGCTCAGACAGGATTGTGTCGAGGCACAGATATGGTGAAGGGTACCAAAACATTTTGGCAGTGTTGAAGGTCCTCTAAAACACAGTGGCCTCCATTCTTAAATGGAAGAAATTTGGAACCACCAAGACTCTTCCTAGAGTTGGCTGCCTGGCCAAACTGAGAAAATGGGGGGAGAAGGGCCTTGGTCAGGGAAGTGACCAAGAACCCGATGGTCACTCTGACACAGAGCTCCGGAGTTCCTCTGTGGAGATGGGAGAACCTTCCAGAAGGACAACCATCTCTGCAGCACTCCACCAATCAGGCCTTTATGGTAGAGTGGCCAGACGGAAGCCACTCCTCAGTAAAAGACACATGACAGCCCGCTTTGAGTTTGCCAAAAGGCACCTAAAGTCTCTCAGACCATGAGAAACAAGATTGAACTCTTTGGCCTGAATGCCAAGCGTAATGTCTGGAGGAAAACTGGCACCATCCCTGCGGTGCAGCATCAAGCTGTGGGGATGTTTTTCATCGGCAGGGACTGTGAGACTATTCAGGATCGAGGGAAAGTTTAATGGAGCAAAGTACAGAGATCCTTGATGAAAACCTGCTCCAGAGCGCGCAGGACCTCAGACTAGGGCGAATGTTCACCTTCCAACAGGACAATGACTCTTAGTACAGAGCCAAGACAACGCAGGAGTGGCTTCGGGACAAGTCTCTGAATGTCCTTGAGTGACCCAGCCATAGCCCGGACTTGAACCCGATCGAACATCTCTGGAGAGACCTGAAAATAGCTGTGCAGCAATGCTTCCCATCCAATCTGACAGAGCTTGAGAGGATCTGCAGAGAAGAATGGGAGAAACTCCTCAAATACAGGTGTGCCAAGCTTGTAGCGTCATACTCAAGAAGACTCGATGCTGTAATCGCTATCAAAGGTGCTTCAACAAAGTACTGAGTAAAGGGTCTGAATACTTATGTAAATGTGATATTTCAGTTTTTATTGAAAAAAGGTTTTTGCTTTGTCATTATGGTGTATTGTGTAGATTGATTAGGGGGGAAAAACAAATACATTTTAGAATAACAAAATGTGAAAAAAGTCTAGGGGTCTGAATACTTTGAAGGCACTGTACATTATACTAAAATAATATAACTTTTAGCTGAAAGTATTTATCACCATTTCATGTCCCCCTTACCTCTTCTCCCCCCTCTCTTCCGCCTCTTCTCCTCCTCTCCCCAGGCCTGTGAGCTCCATGTGGCAGGCTACAGGTTCTCCGTGCTGAACTCTGCCTTCGTGGTGCACAAAGGGTTCAAAGTTCAGGGCGAGTTCCACAGCAGGAAGGACGAGGAGAACCGAAGGAACCGCCTGCTCTTCCGCAGCTTCAAGGAGGGCCTGAAGGCCAAGTACCCCTCCTCCCCTCGACGCTGCTGAGGAGACCAGGTGAGAACACTGGTGCCTGATTGACACTATACCTTAAATCAATGGGTTGGCCTGGTTACGCAGCCACCGTAGTTGCTGGAATCGTGCTAGGGAGGATATCCAAGCCAACATAGTACGGTCTATCTCTAGGGGTTGATTTGGAGTTCAGCAGTCCTGTAAGTTCACAAGACTTCTGTCCAGCAAGAAATCATCAAATGACTCACTACACTACAACATGAACCAGTCTGGTCCCTCAATTCCTGCTCATTTTTCTGTCGTTCAACCCCTGGAGAGACACCTGACTCTACTAGGGTTTCTAAATCATCATCGTTACCTATGTATTTACAGTGAGGGTGGTCCTATCATTTCCAGTGGTTTCCAGTGCCCTCTGACCTTCATCCAGCCCATGGAGAACAAAACATTGAAACTTTTTACTTGCAGAGCATTTGTGACACAGAATATTTAGTAAATATGACCTTGCTCTATATAAGTTGGGACACTACCATGTTGAGATGCAGTCTATGTAGCGGGAAAGAGTGAGTGGTCTGGGTCTACCACTGTTATGATACCAGCGTGTTAACTGGAAAAAGTTATTTAATACCTGCAGGTTTAACAAACACTGAGGAATGTTTAGAGAGATTGTAAAAGCAATGGATAATACACATGTTATTCACTACTACTGACATAGATACTCTATTTAATTGAAAGGCTCACTTATTTATAAAGGATTTTTATGGTTTGCAAATATTTGAAGTGTAAAGAGTTTTGTGAACACTGATGTTGTTTTCTTAAAGGTGATCAGCTGTTCTGGTCACGTACAGTATGTAGGCCCTAGCATCCGTCCCAAATGGCACCCTATTCCCTATAGACTACTAATAGAACAATAGGGTGCCAATCGGGACCTACCCATAGTCTGCATCCTGGATATTTGGCGTTGTGAAAATATGGTACAGTATTACTATTTTCTGCATAGATGGGGACTGACTTGTTAGACCTGTGAAGAACTTACTGTAGCACAGAGAAACTCCGTACTCCAACCACTAATAAATGTTATTTTTAGTTATTTGGAAGAACATTTTTAATTACATTTTGAAAGTTTACATATTAGTGAGATATTTTTCAAATGTAATGTTTTCTCCCTGACCTGAGAATGGTTCAAGTTGTCCGAAAGTAAATGTCAATGGTTTGTTTGGTTTCCTATTAAAATACAACGAAAACTTTAACTTCATTCTTAAATTGCTTTTCATTAAATGTCCTTTTTGGGGTGAAAGTTAGTTGGCAGACTGAACTATGTTACTACATTATTTAAAACGATCAAAATATTTTTGGACCATTTCAATTTGCTATGTAGACCGTTTTTTTTGGCACACATTTATGTGTAGTAGCAACACAAACCAGCAGAGGGCAGTGGAGTAGAGGTTCTCTGTTCAGAGGATTCATCATGTAGGACTGCAGTTCTTGTTCTGTTGATTCTACATCAAGTTCCTGAGTACGTCAATCCAGTAGATTTTCATGCTAACCATTTACTTCTTAGATGATTGGGAAGGAGATCTACATATTTATCTCTACATTTCCCTCATATTTCTGTGAAAGTGGTTGAGTATCAGGTTCGGGGTGAATTCAGCTGTCAATTTAAAGGCCCAGTGCAATCAATTCTGTTTTTCCGGTGTTTTTATATCATATGTGATTTGTTATTTCCTGATTGTTGCTGGTTGAAAACGCAATCTAGACAGGACTTTCTAATCAGCAGGTTTACATGGGTGGGAGGATTGGCTTTCCATGGTGACATCGCCATGCGGTAAATTGGTTAATAGACCAATAACAAAGTTCCAAACCTCTCTGCCAATAACAGCTTGTTTTCAGTTTCACCCTCCCCACTGACTACCCCCAGACAGTCTTAGTAAAATGATTGCTTGTGAAATAGTTTTTAGCAAAAAAATGCTACTTTTGTCCCTTTTAATGGAAATCTATTACAGTAAGGTAGTTAATTGTTGCCCAGAAATTATTTGATATTGATATAAAAACGGCTTAATCGGGCCTTTTAAGTTTAATGAGTTGAAATAGGGTAATTCTTTTATTCATGAATTTTTTATTTAAAACCATATCTGATAGTGTATCAAATATTCCTGACACAGTTTGCAGAAAGATACAAGGTATCTCTAGTGTGGTGTTTACATCTTAGATAAGTGTTCAACTCCAGTCCTCCAGTACCCCCAACAGCACACATTTTTGTTGAAGCCCTGGACAAACACACCTGATTCAACTCATTGAGGGATTGATGATTAGTTGACAAGTTGAATCAGGTGTGCTTGTCCAGGGCTTAAATTAAAATGTGTTCCGTTGGGGGTACTGACTTAGATGATTGGATGCCAAAACTACACATTAGGTATATCTCAATTTCTCTCCTGTTTTTTTATGAATTCCGTTGTCAATTCAGGAAGTGAAAAAGTCAACATATATAAAATAACGGACAGTTATCAATTCATGAATTTGCAAGTGAACTTGTATCTTTCCATCCGAGCAAACCGTATCTGTAGTGTGGTGTTGTTCACAGCTTGTGAGGCCACAACATGTCTGAGTTGAAAAGATATCCCTAAACCGATGGGAGCTGACGCCAAAGGTGATTCGGCCTAATATCCAATTAAAGGCCCCTTTTTAGTAATCAGCATGACCTGTATTGAAGTAAACTCTACCGAGCCCTGTGATCTTGCCTAACGCCTGATAGGGGTATGTTGAATTAGATCTGTAAGGCAGAAACACATCTAGTAGGGTTGCGTCCCAATATTATCTAATTATTTTGAAATGTGCAATCGTTCACTGCTTTCCCACAAATCTGAACGCATTGGGAGGGTGGACGAGGTGGAGGCAAGGGTTAGTGGAAGTTCCCACCATATTTCTTAATATACCAGTAATTTCCTTTTCAAATCGGTGTAGGGAAGTGAACAAGTGCACACTTCAGGAGAAAGGTGATATTATTGGGACGTAGCCTAGAAGTCTTCCAATAAGAGGGAACGACAGAGCAACACTCTAGAATGGCCCAAAATATATCATTTCCAGTTTGGTTTTCAGATATGCCTATACTTGCGGAAGTGATGTTTTGGTTTTTTCTAACCTAATGTATTTCTAGGGGGAAATCATAGGCCTTCATAGGCTGCTGTTACACAGGCAGTATAATTCGGATCTTTTTCCACTAATATTGGTCTTTTGTCCGATCAGATCAGCTCTTTTGCACATAATTGGGCAACACAAATCTAAATTGATCTGCCTGTGTAAACACAGCCGTATAGGCATATCTGAAAACCAAACTGGAAGTTATATATTTTTTAATAACGAGTAGGGACTAAAGACTTGCGAAACAGTCTCTCGCAAGTGATTACGGTATAAAAAGTATACGTTTATATGACAATCTCTCAGCTCCGTTTTATAGAGAAACTTAATAGCAACAACACAAGTTAATGAGGTTATCTGACTAGTGGTTTGGTGTGACGGTTGCCACGTGATGACGATCGTGGCATTTTTGTGGCTAAGCCGCCTTGCGTTCCCGAACCAGGTGGAGAGACAAAGAAGAGAATAACACGCTATCACTGCTGCTGGGCACTTGGTTCATCATACCAACCCTTTCAGCTCATAATCTCAACACCAGCTGAACATTTCTTGGAAGTCTTCCTATCTAAACCGATACCGATATCTCCTCTCACTCCAACAACTCCACTTCACAACCACATCATATTTTTTTAACATTCTTTTGTTTTGTTTATTTTTTGTGTTCCTCTCCTTTATCTCACTGGACTAATAACTATTAGCATATTGTCTCTTTCTCTCTGTTTCCCTTCCCTTCTTCTCCTCAGTGTCTCCCTCAGCCCCCTCCTTAGTAACCCCCACCTCGTCCCATCCATGGTGTTTGGGGGTGGGGGGGGTGGTGGTATTAAGCAGGTTTGGTGAGGTAAAGTGGGGTTTATCTCCACAGCTTTGGAGAGCTGCAGCTTATTTGGGTCAGGGAGCTTTACGACAAGAGCAATTAGGGCTGGCCTCTGTGTGGGGCTAGCAGGAGGCCTACCACTGGATTAGCAAGGAGAGGAGGAGGAGAGGAGGTGTGTTTCACACAGTGTGTGTGTGGACAGCTTCAGTACTACGGGCGGAGGCCAGACCTGCTGGAGACCCCGGCCTAATGGTGTTTTTGAGGGGGGGGCAGTGACCGCTAAAACTAGGACTAGTGAGACAGTTACGTCCCAAATGGCACCCTATTCCCTTTATAGTGCACTACTATTAACAGAGCCCTATGGGTACCGGTCAAAAGTAGTGTACTATAAAGGGAATAGGGTGCCATTTGGGACGTACACATAGAAATTAAAGTATTGCTGAATGACCTGTTGTCTATGGCCATAGCATGTTAAACAGTCAGTCATTGAAAAGGTTCACCATTAAAACCTTATTGCGTGCTGCTAATGACGGCTACCTCTGTGGATTGACCATTAGAGAGCACTTGACTGGAAATCAATCATCAATGCCCTTCTTAATTGAATGCCCCTTAAGAGATAAGTAAAGGTGTATGAAATTGAATTGGAACACGACTCTGTCTCTGTATGCTGAGTTGAATAACATAACTCTGTATGACGCAGTACAAGATAAATACTGTCTGGTTATCTCAAGGTGCATTTTGAGTCATTGTGTGTCATTAAAACAACATTGAGGTAAGTTAAATATTAATGTCACCAACTAGAAAAGGGAAATCAAATCTGCCCTACACTCTCCAAGTAGAAGTTGTTGAGTGTTACATGTCTGATGGGTCTGCCTGAATTCCACTGAGGTCACTCTCTAGCTGTTAGGTCATGACCGATCAACAACATGTTAAAACTTAACTACGACTTATTTTATATATACAGTGGGGAGAACAAGTATTTGATACACTGCCGATTTTGCAGGTTTTCCTACTTACAAAACATGTAGAGTTCTGTCATTTTTATCATAGGTACACTTCAACTGTGAGAGACAGAATCTAAAATAAAAATCCAGAAAATCACATTGTATGATTTTTAAGTAATTAATTTGCATTTTATTGCATGACATAAGTATTTGATACATCAGAAAAGCAGAACTTAATATTTGGTACAGAAACCTTTGTTTGCAATTACAGAGATCATACGTTTCCTGTAGTTCTTGACCAGGTTTGCACACACTGCAGCAGGGATTTTGGCCCACTCCTCCATACAGACCTTCTCCAGATCCTTCAGGTTTCGGGGCTGTCGCTGGGCAATACGGACTTTCAGCTCCCTCCAAAGATTATCTATTGGGTTCAGGTCTGGAGACTGGCTAGGCCACTCCAGGACCTTGAGATGCTTCTTACGGAGCCACTCCTTAGTTGCCCTGGCTGTGTGTTTCGGGTCGCTGTCATGCTGGAAGACCCAGCCACGACCCATCTTCAATGCTCTTACTGAGGGAAGGAGGTTGTTGGCCAAGATCTCGCGATACATGGCCCCATCCATCCTCCCCTCAATACGGCGCAGTCGTCCTGTCCCCTTTGCAGAAAAGCATCCCCAAAGAATGATGTTTCCACCTCCATGCTTCACGGTTGGGATGGTGTTCTTGGGGTTGTACTCATCCTTCTTCTTCCTCCAAACACGGCGAGTGGAGTTTAGACCAAAAAGCTCTATTTTTGTCTCATCAGACCACATGACCTTCTCCCATTCCTCCTCTGGATCATCCAGATGGTCATTGGCAAACTTCAGACGGGCCTTTACATGCGCTGGGTTGAGCAGGGGGACCTTGCGTGCGCTGCAGGATTTTAATCCATGACGGCGTAGTGTGTTACTAATGGTTTTCTTTGAGACTGTGGTCCCAGCTCTCTTCAGGTCATTGACTAGGTTCTGCCGTGTAGTTCTGGGCTGATCCCTCACCTTCCTCATGATCATTGATGCCCCACGAGGTGAGATCTTGCATGGAACCCCAGACCGAGGGTGATTGACCTTCATCTTGAACTTCTTCCATTTTCTAATAATTGCGCAAACAGTTGTTGCCTTCTCACCAAGCTGCTTGCCTATTGTCCTGTAGCCCATCCCAGCCTTGTGCAGGTCTACAATTTTATCCCTGATGTCCTTACACAGCTCTCTGGTCTTGGCTATTGTGGAGAGGTTGGAGTCTGTTTGATTGAGTGTGTGGACAGGTGTCTTTTATACAGGTAACGAGTTCAAACAGGTCCAGTTAATACAGGTAATGAGTGGAGAACAGGAGGGCTTCTTAAAGAAAAACTAACAGGTCTGTGAGAGCCGGAATTCTTACTGGTTGGTAGGTGATCAAATACTTATGTCATGCAATAAAATGCTAATTAATTACTTAAAAATCATACAATGTGATTTTCTGGATTTTTGTTTTAGATTCCGTCTCTCACAGTTGAAGTGTACATATGATAAAAATTACAGACCTCTACATGCTTTGTAAGTAGGAAAACATGCAAAATCGGCAGTGTATCAAATACTTGTTCTCCCCACTGTATATATAAAAACAAGTAGCTTATGACTACATGGAAATGTTTTTTTAAATCACTTAAATAAGTAATATCCTAACTATAAACCAAATAGGACTACATTTCAGTAAAATGTGAGAAGTGCTTGTGTCTCAGGGTGAGAGGAACAGGTTAATCACAATGGGACTTTATATACATTTCACCAAAGGAGGAACAGGTTGGCGTTTGTCACCTGGTAACACTGAACTCCGGGAGGGAGTGATCCGTTTCACTTAGACGAGGGTGAGCTTATCAGTCATCAAATGGCAGCTTCAGGAGTAGGTTATGTCTGCTTATGGAACAAGCTCCCACCGATGCACGCACCCAGATCACTCTGGCCAGTTAAGTCGAGTGTTCTTGGACACCCTGGCTACTAGCGCCTTAAACGTATCCAGCTAACACGTCTTCCTTCCACCCTCCGCCCCCTTGGTATCCAGCTAGCAGGGGCTGTTCTTATAGGACGTGACACTGACCGGGGGCAAAGAAAATTAGGCCTAACGGATCTAGGTAATCTCTCTCACCGAGCCTCATCAGCGCCTTGCTTTTAGCCTCCAAGTCCTCCCCGCCTCTTTCGCCTTCAAGTCGTCCTCCCCCCTGCCCAGTGGCTTCCTTGAAGCCTCCAAGTTCTCCCCTCCTCCCCGCTGTCGCATGAATTCATCAGGAGAGAACAGACGGACGGTGGCGGGCAGGGCGTCCCCCTCTGACACACAGGTGTGAACACAGTCGCATACATACAGACACACACACAACAAGGAACGAACAAGTTGGAGCGGGAACCTAATGACCAGACACTGACACTGGTCACACAGAGCTAAATTAAACCTGTCTCCTCGATCGATGCGCTAATGCAAGATCCTCTATCACAATCATTTAGTAACATGAAGGGTGACATGATATTGTACTGTGTTTGTACACCAGATGCACATTCATTGGGCCCTCAGTTAGGATTTGACATGATACATGTTGTACTGCATTAAGACTAAGTGGAGGCGAGCGCACCCATAGTTCAAGAGGGGATACAATAAAGCAGGGTCAATGAGTTAGCCAGCTAACTTTTGATAAACAACCAGAAATAAGGATTTTCTGGTTCATTGAAAAAGCTACACTTAGATTATTTAGGTAAGTTAGCTGGCTGGCTAACTCCTTGATCCTGCTTTGTAGTAAACCTCTCTGGTACACACTGTGGTACACATGTTTTTCCATAACAAAAAGCAGTAGAAATAGTTTTCATTTGTTAAACATCACTCAAGAATAAAGACAATTATAGAGTGCAGGGTCAGTAACCGAAAGGTCGCTGGTTCGAATACCCGAGGTGAATAATCTCTCTGTGCCCTTGAGCAAGGCACTTAACACTAATTTGCTTCAGGGGCATTGTACTACTATGGCTGACCCTGTAAAACAACACATTCACTCGCTGGAAAATAAAACATTTGTATTTGTTATGAATTAATAATAACCATGCTAACAATGTGTCTCAGAATGTGTGTCTCAGAATGTGTATCTCTGAGTATCTATCCATCAATCAATTAAGTCTCTTCGGTGCTCTTTGGAGTAATTATGAGCTCAGGTCAGTGTGTATGTAGTACTCTCCTATCAGTGCATCTAGATGACACACAAACAAATGTTATGCATGAGCCTTTAAGCACTCTTAAATCACCATCCTCTTCATCCCTCCCCCACTCCTCACTCTGTCCACCTGTCCCTCCCGCGGGGCCCGTTGGCTGACCACCTCTCCTCTGACGGGCGTGGCTGTGGGTGAGGCGGGAGGGAGGATCAGAAGAGGTAAGTCACTGCAGCAGGAATTAATGAGTATTAAAGTATTAGGTGAGAATAAGTCCTACCTTTAAGCCATTTAGCATTTCTAAACAACTCCAATAACACCTGTTATATCATGGAATCGCAGCGAGTCTGCATAGCATGAGAATGAAATAATTTCCCCTTGAGAGACACCTAAGACAATAAAGACATGATGGCCAAACTGGTGAGTGAAAAGTTATCAGTGAGTTCACAGGTATGGAGACTTGAAAGACAAGTACACATTTTAAGCACAATGTTTATGAGTATGATATTCAATTTGACTACAATTGGTAAAGGAGTGATAACCATCAAATATAACTCAATACCAATAGAATTGAGACTCCAATCCAAATCCACAGAACTGCCTATTGAGTTGCAGACGGAATACAAGAAGCGAACAGTGAATAATTGTTTTGACAAAGAGGGCTTCTAAGATTTAAAAGAATTGTAAGACTCCAGGGGGCCACCCATTGATTTTGTTAGTCACTTTCACTTGGATATCATATGGCATAATCATGCCAAAATGTGTAGAATTACAGGAAATGTAAAAATGTAGCAACAAAAAAGTTATGTAAAGCAAATGAATTTGTTTACCTTTTCTCAATAAAATACTTTTTCTACTAATAGATCCCTCTGTACGTATTACATTATAGTTTGTAATCCCGGTGCTGTATAAATGTGAGTTAATGTGTAGCGGCTAATAGTATAGCTCATAATAAGCTGTGTGTCTGTAGATCAACTGAGGTGAATGAAGCTACAGCAACCAATGTGATAATGGCTGGGGTCATTTTTGCTTGTTTTTACTGTTCTCCAAATAGCATTTTAGAGTTTTTAAATTGTATAGAAATGCAGTAAATGACCTTTAACTTTCTAAAAATGTCAAGACAGACATCACCATGACCACTAATAGCCACCAGGATCATCTCCTATAGTACAAAACAAAGTACGAAAACGTATGCACTCTACTGAAAGTTGCTCTGGATAACAGCGTCTGCTAAATTACAAACATGTCAATACGTAGTTCTTGTAGCCTTTGGTGCTAGTCACTAATGACAGATTCAGAGCACAAAGACCAATGACCAGCACAGCAAATAAACAAACAAACCCTGAGAGTGATCCGTCCACCCACCCATCCGTCCCTGGATCTATTTTCTCCTGCAGAGAGCCTAAATTAGAATGTGTCGTCAGTTGGTCGGTTAGCCACCGAGAGGAGATCCCCTTGTGTAAACTAATCTTCACACACAGCAATGGATGATACCTTCGTTAGGGTGGATCCATAGAAATAGTATTACTAGAGAGCGGGCATCTCCATCCAAGTGGCGATTCCATGATGGGTGGCCAGAACTCGTGCTTCAACTTCTATGGGTGGTGGAGTACTTTCTGGGACTGTATTAGGAGGATGGGCCGTTAACTGAAGCGGAAAAGAACATCTCATTATGATATATAATCTCTGTTCGGCTTTATGACCCCCCGGTGACATGTAGACTAATTTGACCATTGATTCAAGTTAGAAGGGATTTTCTGTAGAATCTCTCCTGGAAATGAGATGTGTGTTAGTTAGGTAACTTGTCATTGTGGTAAATATTGTACAATGTGGTAAACATTTTTTTTGTTTATTTTCATTAGCATGAAAAGTTACATAGACAGATAACCTTTATGCTTTTTAGTTGTGTTAGAAAACCTATTCCTGTGGATATCATCATATCACAGGGAGAAAATTATGCATTTATTTTTAAAATGATAAACCCGCCATACCTCTCAACAACAACAAAAAAGTCAACAGATATTTAGTACAATGCAAACAACAACAATAGGTATGTTGTTAATACGTGGTAGATGCTGGTTAAAATAAGAGCTCTGCCGTGTCCTTCTGACTGTTAAGATGAGATGAGGATTCCCCCTTGTCTTTTGCTCTTTCACCTCTATAGCACCTCTCAACAGCATAAGGGGAAGTGAATATATTGTTTGTTTGGTGCTGCGAGGGAGGCCCTGCTAGGTGGGGAAGGAACAGGGGAGCAGGGGGACACTAGACCTGTCTGAGAGTATACTGCTATTGAGTTGCAAATGCATTTGTAATTAGCCCCTACTTCACTTGCAGGGAGGGAATTAGTGTGTTGGTGTGTTACGCTTATGCGAGTGTGTGTGTGTGTGCTTACTGTGTGTGTTTCGCTGTGTGTGTGTGTTGACCCCCTTTTCTTTGGGGAGGAATGGGGGTTGGGGCCAGTGATGAGTAAATAATGGTAATTAGTTCTCCTCCCAGTTGCTTGTTAATTGTGTTGTGGATTTATACAGCATGGTTGGATGGATAATACCCCGCCCACAGGGCCTAACACCCCCTGCCTTTCCTGATGGCAAAACCAACAGCTAGTTTTTAAGCAGGGCTTCTTGCTTAAGCCTAATTAATTATGCCAAGTGGGGTTCCACCATCATAATGCCTTGGACTGCATCACGAATGGCTCTCTCTTCCCTTTATGATGCACTACATTTTCCCGGGGCCCATAAGGCTCTGGTCAAAAGTAGTGCACTATTTATAGGGAATAGGGTACCATTTGGAACGTAGACCTTGTCTTGTCCAGAAAGGGGAAGAGGGGAGGGGGGTACGGGAAGGGGGTCCAGATATGTGCATATGGTCACAGAATGAATTAGAACACAAAAGTATTATGTTGTATCTCTATGATACAGACGGTAGAAGTAGTGGTGTTATAGCACATTCTGCTTTGAGATCGGAGTTGTTTAGTCACATAACTTATGAGACCATTTTTTTCGGCCAGGTAGCTAAACCATCCCGTTGTTCATTTCCTTGCCTTTATAGTCAATATTGCGCTCTTGCAAGTTTACAAGCTGAACAAAACACATTGGAGAGTTGGTGAAGCCGCCGGTCATGCTCTTACTAAGACCAAGGGCTTGATTCAATCCCTAGCGCTGAATATCAGAGTTACAGAGTGATTGAAATGTAAAGGCAATGTTTCCTGACACTTCAAATAACTCTGCTAACAAATTGATAAATAGATAGAAATGTTGCTTCAAGGTTGATGACCACTCTTCAGCCCCAATATGTTTGATTCAGCTTGGAAACTTTGCTTGGTTTTTGGTATTTGGTATTTTATTATAATTAGCTGTTGCAAAAGCAGCAGCTACTCTTCCTGGGGTCCACAGAAAACATGAAACATGACATAACACAGATCATTAATAGACAAGAACAGCTCAAAGACAGAACTACATAAAAAATGTAAAGGCACACGTAGCCTACATATCAATGCATGCACTATATAGGTCAAAGAGTGCAATACTGATAATTAAGCTAAGAATATGAACAATTTTATTAGGTTAACATTGGCAGGCTCTATCAGCACGCTATTGTATGTATCATATCAAAACAATGCCTCTAAGAATGTATAGCATTCAATAAATCAATACAGTTTAAACACCCTGATACTGACTGACGCACACACACACACACACACCATCATCCTCTCATTCCCTTATCCCATCTTCATTTTATGATTCATCCCATTCTAACGGCTTGGGAGTGGTTTATCAGATTTCAGCTCCCTCAGTCTGCTCTCAGTGTTACTAGATTTAGGGTTGGTTGGGGTTCAGGGAGGGGGATAGAGGGGTGTGTGGCGGTGGAGGGAAGTGTCTGAGACCTAACAGGGTCAGATTAATGGTATGATCTTCCCCCGGTTCATCTTTCTCCCTCTCTCTGTTCCTCTAAATACCGGCTGTGTGCCACTTGAACACACACAGTACAATCCCCCGACACACACACACACACTGCACCCCACTGCCCTGATAATCGAATCTAGTTTTAGGATATAACATATAGGCAGGCTATCATCTGCTGCTCTCTGGGAATCTGTACTCTTTCCTTGAGTTAGGCTACTTGCTGTTTCTGCTGAATCCATTTGAAAAATACTATTTTTGTCACAAACTGTTTTTTTAACATTGCAGTTATAATGTTGTACATTTTTAAACCTTAATATTTTTGTTGATATTAAAGTTAAACTGTATATTTTTATATGGACATACTGTATAAACATTTAGAATAACAATGTTCCTGTACATACAGTGTAGACCTTACCGTGAAATGCCCTTAACCAACAGTGCAGTTCAAGAAGAGTTAAGAAAATATTTACCAAATAAACTAGAGTAAAAAATAATAAAAAGTAAGTAATGTAAATAGTAAGTAATGTAAGTAATCCGGTGGATTTTTGATGAATTGTTCAGCAGTCTTATAGCTTGGGGGTAGAAACTGTTAAGGAGCCTTTTGGTCCTAGATTTGGCGCTCCACTACCGCTTGCTGTGTGGTAGCAGAGAAAACAGTCTGTGACTTGGGTGACTGGAGTCTCACAATTTTATGGGCTTTCCTCTGACACCGCCTATTATATACACTACCGTTCAAAAGTTTGGGGTCACTTAGATATGTCCTTGTTTTTGAAAGAAAAGCACGTTTTTTGTCCATTAAAATAACGTAAAATTGATCAGAAATACAGTGTAGACATTGTTAATGTTGTAAATGACTATTGTAGCTGGAAACGGCAGATTTTTTATGGAATATCTACATAGGTATACAGAGGACTATTATCAGCAACCTGTGTTCCAATGGCATGTTGTATTAGCTAATCCAAGTTAGTCATTTAAAAGGCTAATTGATCATTAGAAAACCCTCTTGCAATTATGTTAGCGCAGCTGAAAACTGTTGTCCTGATTAAAGAAGCAATACAACTGGCCTTTAGACTAGTTGAGTATCTGGAGCATCAGCATTTGTGGGTTCGATTACAGACTCAAAAGGTCCAGAAACAAAGAACTTTCTCCTGAAACTCATCAGTCTATTCTTGTTCTGAGAAATGAAGGCTGTTCCATGAGAGAAATTGCCAAGAAACTGAAGATCTCGTACAACGCTGTGTACTACTCCCCTCACAGAATACCGCAAACTGGCTCTAACCAGAATAGAAAGAGGAGTGGGAGGCCCCAGTGCACAACTGAGCAAGAGCACAAGTACATTAGTGTCTAGTTTGAGAAAAAGACGCCTCCGAAGTCCTCATCTGGCAGTTTTATTAAATAGTACCTGCAGAACACCTGTCTCAACGTCAACATTGAAGAGGCGACTCTGGGTTGCTGTCCTTCTAGGCAGAGTTCCTCTGTCCAGTGTCTGTGTTCTTTTGCCCATCTTAATCTTTTATTTTTATTGGCCAGTCTGAGATATGGCTTTTTCTTTGCAACTCTGCCTAGAATGCCAGCATCCTGGAGTCGCCTCTTCACTGTTGTCGTTGAGACTGATCTTTTGCGGATACTATTTAATAAAGCTGCCTCTATCTTTTTTACTACAAAACATAGAAGCGCACAGTTTTCACATATGTTGATGTTGGGGTGGTGCTGGAGATAATGAATATGAAGTTAAAAAAAAAAAATCTTTAAAATATCACTGCTTTTATGTAATGATATTTTATATTTTATACCTTGTCCCAGACATGCTGTTTTCGACTCTTCCTCTCTCTCCCTCTCTCTCTCTCTACCGCACCTCCTGTCTCAACCTCTGAATGCTCGGCTATGAAAACCCAACTGACATTTACTCCTGAGGTGCTGACCTGTTGCACCCTCTACAACCACTGTGATTATTATTTGACCCTGCTGGTCAAATACCCAATCTGGCCTTAATGCCCTTGTACTCTTATAATCGCCTCCCGGCACAGCTAGAAGAGCACTGGCCAACCCTCAGAGCCTGGTTCCTCTCTAGGTTTCTTCCTAGGTTCCTGCCTTTCTAGGGAGTTTTTCCTAGCCACCGTGCTTCTACATCTGCATTGCTTGCTGTTTGAGGTTTTAGGCTGGGTTTCTGTATAAGCACTGTGTGACATTTGCTGATGTAAAAAGGGCTTTATAAATCATGATTGATTGATTCAATTGGACTAGTTATTTTCAGAGGTGTACAAAAGAGTAAGCAATAAAACAAAATAAGAAAACCAAAAACCTTCTAATACAATAACATATTTACTTACTAACTCAGCTATTACACTTACATTTTGCATAAAGTCTGAATTACTTGTCTGTTGACTTAATAAAGTCTGAATATCTTGTCTGTTGACTTAATTCTATAATCAATCATCACCCTGAATGTCCCCAGCTAAGCCAGCATTGTCTGATAAGTAAACCCATATTTGTGTTGTGTAGACAGATTATTAGACAAGACTAAATCCATTTACCTTATTTTAAACCATGACCTCTTAATTTGACTACAACCTGTATTTTAAAACATATATGCATACAAAGCCCATAAGCTTGGTTTGGTGGTGGGGGATTGGCAAGCATGTGGCACTCTAGACTAGGGGTGTACTGGGCAAGGTTGGGGTCAATTCCATTTCAATTCTATCAATTAAGGAGAATTATTGGAATTCCAATTCAAGAATAGCAAGATATATTTTTAATGTGGATCTTCCTAAATGGATCCCAACCCACCTCCACCAACATATAGGCTAGCTATCATAGTAGTTTGGGGGGATATGTTTTGTCAGATATTTTATTTTGTATCACACCTACATCCTGTGGCTATGCTAGCCATCATTGTACACAAACCTATTGACATTACTCCCTAAACAAAACAATAATATATTAAACTGCAATTTGCATAAAGACCAAGATCTGTTGAATGAAATAGAAAAGCTATAGGCTATAACCTAATGGGCTAATTGGGCATATCAATTCCCTATAGCCTATACTCATATCATAGCCTTTCATGTGTGTTTGCTGTAGGCATTCATAGACAGATGCTTATTCTAAACTGGATTTATTGTCCCCTAAAGACTGATTAATACTATAAGATCAGAGAGGTATTGAGCCCATGGGGCAGGATCATGTAATACCGTGCCCTCGTGTAACTGTCGTGGATCCCCATCATCCTGCCTCGAGAGACTGGTGGGGTTTTTTCGATCCTGACCCGGGGACCAACCGGGATGGGGAGATTACGGTATAACAGTGTCCACTTGAATTAACATGCGATTCGTTTGTCAGGTGCGTTGAGACGATGCAATCGCCTCGGAAATGTCGACGCGGTAAATGGACGCTGCCGCATCGCATGTGATATAGGTTTTCATGCAAGCCTAACGCGCTCTGGCGCTCAGATCCGATCCTTATTAAAAACGGAGGGTATATTATAGCTGTCTGTCATCTATAGCCCATACATTTTCTGAGCCAGGGTGCATCCATCCACCAACACTGTAAATGATAATTACGGGGTAAATTGAAAGAAAAACTACAACATATAGGCCTACATAATAAAAATGAGATCAGGTCATTTCAATGATTTGTTCATTTCATTTGACCCAAAAAATATATATTTTATGAGGATAACCAAAAAGATAGAAGAGTATGTGATTTAATTTACTAAATGTTAATACATTTTGTAAATATTAATAATAATAATAATATTTCTCTCAACTTAACAATTTTAAGTTATTGCAACAATTTGCCCGTTTTTTGGAGGATTGTGGGTCCATTTTATTTTTTACACAATGTTGTATGCATTTCTGAAGAAAGAAAAGTAGGCTATATTTCTATATTAGTATTGAGCAGCTTGTTGTGCCATGATGGATTATGATGAACGGATATCAAAACCGTTGACAAATTGATGTTCAATGGCGATACCACCCATTCCCACCATGACCATTTTTAATGACAGAGGCAAATTCAGCATCATGCAATGCCTGCAGTTCTACCTCCAGGTAGGCTACTGCTGGTGGATTAATAACTTGCTCACATGATAGTCAAAGCGTTCATCCAGTTAGCAAATCGGAAAATCTGACTTCCGACTAGCACGTGAACACTCATGTAGGGTTTACTAAATATTGGTGTGACATCAACTCATATTTAATCATATTATCAGTAAATCCGATAGGTAGCCTAGTGGTTAGAGCGTTGGACCAGTAACCGAAAGAAATCCCCGAGTTGACAAGGTAAAAATCGGTCGTTCTGCCCATGAACAAGGCAGTTAACCCACTGTTCCCCGGTAGGCTTTCATTATAAATAAGAATGTGTTCTTAACTGACTTGCCTTGTTAAATAAAGGTTCAATTTAAAAAATCGAACACATTTTTATAGCTATTATTAATTCTCTGGACTTACTTTATTTGTGTGAATCCAAACAATTTATTCAAACGATTGTTACTCAAAAACAGAGTTACATCTACTAATAATATGAAGTATATTCTTGTTGCCTTAATTTTTTTAAGCAGATTCAAAACTTAATAATAAAAAAACATCTGAAAACAATTGTAGCCTAAATTCTGTTTGGTTTAGGCCTATCTAAAAGAAAAGAGAAACCAGCACACTGCTCTTGCTAGTATCACTGTTAGGCATGCCTGAAATATACACAATTTACTCAAGACCTAAAATAATCAGTCGCCAAACTTTCTGTAGGGTGAATTTGGAATAAGTGGGACACGTTTTGCATTTCTGTCTTCTGTAACCTCTTTCATCATCTATCCAACATATTAGCCCAACACCTGATACATTTCTGAAGTCTTTAAGATGTTTCCTAATCACACCCCCAAAAAACAAATGTTCACAGGAGGCATGACGCACCCGTTTGTGTACTCTGAGCCAAAATCATGTGGTAGACTGGGACAGCAGATTAGATCAATTGGGACACCCTTATTATAGTCCCAATGGTACCCCAATGACAATTCAATTTTTTTTTGTGATTAGGAAGCATCTGAGGATTTAATAAGTGTATGACATTCTGTGTTAATATGTTGGATAGGTGTCTGAACAGGTTACAGAAGACGGACAGTTTTCTGAATTCACTCAAATAACAGTCTAATAACAGAAAGAAAAAACGAACAGGATATAGTACAACAACACAAATGACTGAATTACAAAATTGAAATGATGTTAGCAACTTTTTAAAATATATTTTGATGCACCAGTTCATAGTATGCACATTTACATCACAATTTTGCACAGTGCATTATTTATTACAGTTGTATAACCTTAACATCAAAATAAAACAAAAAGTGTACTGTGTCCTTCACCGGGTGAGCTTCCTTTTTAACGCGTGCTCTGCCCCTCTATGATGTCACACCAATGAAGTGATTTGATTTTGATCATGTGTGTTGTCTGCAAGGGTTAGTAAGAATTGTTTTTATTTTCTCTTGTAAGACCAAGAATTAAACGCATCAGGATTAAGCTGTCCCAGTTTATATGATGTCCCACTCTTTCTGAATTCACCCAACATTTAAACTATACATTCGTCCTATCCTGATTTTTTCAATCGATTTTAAGCACAAAAGTTATATGACACATGTACTATTCCAATATAAAGTGTGCTATTAGTCACAGAAAAGTTATTGATTATTCATCACTTCATTATATTTGGGTGATTAAACTCTTTCCAGGAAAAACCGGCCTAATGGGTAAATCTTGTTTACCCATATTTTCCTGCTCACTTCTCTTCCCATCTTCCTCCCTCCCTGTCCCCTGTCCTGAAATGGATTTCGCCCGGCCTGCAGGTTATGCAGATCAGACCAATTAAATATCCTTGTTGTTAGCTTACCAATCAGCCTGACAGTCAATGTATCCCTCGACTAAGCCAAACAATCTGATCAGGCTGCCCCCCCCCCCACCACCACCACACACACACACACCACCCCCTAAGTGGCTAATGACCTCCGAGGCGCATAATCCGTCTCAAAACAACTACAACGATGCTAATTGCATCTAGCTATAAATACCGGTTGACTCTTGGCGTTCATTCTTTAGCCTACTAGAACGGCCTGAACTCCTGGAAGCGCATGACCCCGCCACGAATCTTCTCACATATAGCATAGCTCGCCAATACCGGGAAAAGAGGAGACACAACTTACATAAGCAACTCGCTACCAATCAGATTTTGTTTGGTGTCTTTTTCCACTGCAAAACTAGGCCTATATTTGACTCAACTGAACTTTCACATCACTCTGTAGGCGCACGGTGACCGTGGTGCGTAAAAGGACACTTCAAGCGCGTTTTGCTTCATCGCAGGCTACGGTCTCTTTATTTGAACACGCACCAGGCAGTTGGAATGATATGACCATTGGCCATGTCTATTTAGCAAATTTAGACTATTTTGTTTGTTGACAAAGTCTGAGAACAACGAAATATGTTCCCTCTGCCTATGTTCACCCCGGAGCAAGTGGCTCGGGTGTGCGAGAACCTCGAGGAGACCGGCGACATCGAGCGCCTTGGGCGGTTCTTATGGTCCCTGCCTGCCGCTGTCCCTGGCTCCGCGGGGGAGGCGCTCAACCGCCACGAGTCAGTGATGCGCGCCAGGGCGCTGGTTGCCTTCCACGGAGGAAACTTCGAGGCGCTTTACCAGATCCTCCAGAGCCACCGCTTTACGCGCGAGTCTCACGCCAAGCTCCAAGATCTGTGGCTGGATGCGCACTACCGCGAGGCGGAGCGGCTCCGGGGCCGTGCCCTGGGACCCGTGGAGAAGTACCGCATCCGCAAGAAGTTCCCCCTGCCTCGCACCATCTGGGACGGCGAACAGAAGACGCACTGCTTTAAGGTGAGACACCAAGCTGTAAGTAATATTCTTTCGCACCAATAGTAGTTAGGCACTTTACCTTCCATAACTATAGTGACGCACCTTTCCATGATCCATTTTACGCACCACCTGGCTATATATTAGAGAATAATTTATATATGTAGCTACTTATATTGAACTCATATCTCTAACCATGCATTTCAATACTTGGGTACACTGGGCTGACTCACTACATGCTAATTTGTAAAACATTTTTTTTTACATTCTTACACTGAAACATTTGAAATTAATTCACAAGGTCCCATCATGGAACGTTGGCATATTAAGTGTAAATAACATGGACCAGGGTTATCTATTTTTCTCCAGCCCTGATCGCTCTTCACGCAGGCTATTTATAAATAGAAACGAATTTGTTTTATTATGTTTTACGTCTTTACTTATAATAACAACGGAGTAGTCAGACATTGATATTTGAATAATAAACACTTCATTTATCTGTGTTGTGCTGATATAGAATTATTGTGTTTTTACAAGTTATGAATACTTAATAGTGAACATGGCTCTGTTTTTAGAGGATTGTGGGTAATTCAAATATTGTGGACTTTTACACAATGTTGTATGCATGTTTAAAAATAAAAAGGTGATTTTTTTCTAAAATAGTATTAAGCAATTTGTTGTTCTGAGGTGTAATTTATCATGATGAACGGATATCAAAACAGTCAGACAAATTGACGTTCAATAATGACAGATGCCATTTCCACCATCAACAAGGTAATGTGCACCACTCTTAATGACAGAGGCTAATGCGGCATCTTGTAATGCTTACAGCTCTTCCCGTTTACTGCTAGAGGAATGAGCACTGTGATCGACAATGCTTGCTAAGGCAGGTTAAAATGACAAGTCATCAAATACATAAAACAATATTAAACAGTAAGACACAACCACTGGAAATTACTAATTAGAACTACTTACTAATTACACTTGAAAACTATTTGTAAGGAAGGTTAATAATTTAAGTAGAAGGGACCCCACATTTTTATGTTCATTACAACAAATATTCCATTCAAATAACTACAATCGTTATAGTTCAGAATACATCATGCAATTTAGTGTCAAAAAGTTCATAAAACAAAAGTATTTACAACTTTAAAAAATAACCATATGGGTGGTGATGTCACTTTTTATTAATTAACTATTAAACACTGCAATACTTTGAGTTGGGTTACTTCAATGGTTCTAGGCAACGGGTTTCCACACAAAAATTGAGTTAGCAGAACGAATGACTTTTTACAGTGTAGGGAAGCAATAAATGACTGTCTATACAATCTCATTGCTCAACCATCTCTGGCTTTGCCACTGATCAATATGCATCAGCATCTATGTGTGGAATCACAAAACGAATGTGATGAAAGTGTACCGTATGACTTACAGGCTGAAGCTCAAAAGACTGAATAGGCTACACAAAGAATATATATTTCATTTAAAAGTATTCTCAAACTTTATTTTGATCTAAATCTCAACATGTAAAGGACATAGGCGGGAAGTCATGCCTCTGCTCTTCAACCTCAGCCTGGGTACCAGTCTGTTTGTGCTAACAATCTTAATTTTAGCACAAAACAGGTCTGGATGTCAGGCTACTTCAACCTGCAGGTAGTAATCCTGGGGTTAAAGAGCACCAGGCGAGCCTGTTAAACAGGGACTGTGCTGCCGTAGGCTAGGGCTGAAGTTCATGGGCTGTGTCTCAAATGGCACCATATTCCCTATAGAGTGCTCTGCTTTTTACCCAAACTCTATGGACCCTGGTCAAAAGGGTTCCATTTGGGACGCAGCCATGGAGAGAGTCAGTCTGCTTAAGCCGTGTGTGTCAGAGTCCACCTGCGGCAGTATTTTACTCTGGGGTTTCCATCCCTCACAGCAGTGAGCAATCACCTAGGCTGTGTTCCAAAATGGCACCCTATTCCTTCTATAGTGCACTACTTTTGGTCAGCGGCCATAGGGAACATCCCTGGTAATGATAGGGGAGCAGACAGCACTTCAACCAACTAAACCCAATTAAATGCATATGAAAGCACTTGCCTCAGGGCAGGGAATGGGCATTTCAGAACATACAGTGTAAAGATCCATGACTGACTGAGTAGCCTTAGACTTAACCCTGGACAGATACACGCTTTGAGCAGGTCACATTTCCACAGACGGTCCATGGACGTTAAACAATATAAGCCCCGTGTGTCAGTCTCTGGCCCAGGTTGTTGTCTACAAGATTGAAGGGATAAAGTCTGTGCCTGAGCATTAGGTGAAAGGGCAGAGGCTGAGCACTCACTGTTGCTATAGACAGTATATAGGTCAGGGGAGCTTAGGGGATATCCCCACTCCCCAGGTTACATCAGTACTAAGCTTTTCATCCTGAGCCTATATACAGTGCAACATATTTATGTTGATAATGTGGATTATAATTATTATCCCTTAAATCCAATTATTTCATCCAATTATACGATTATTTGGTTGTAATGTCTTAGGTCTAGGCGATCTTCTCTAACTGATAACAATGGAGTAGCCTAGTAAAGACACAACACCAACATACTGTATACACTACCGGTCAAAAGTTTTAGAACACCTACTCATTCAAGGATTTTTCTTTATTTGTACTATTTTCTACATTGTAGAAAAATAGCGAAGACATCAAAACTATGTAATAATACACATGGAATCATTTAGTAACCAAAAAAGTGTTGAACAAATCAAAATGCATATTATATTTGAGATTCTTCAAATAGCGACCCTTTTCCTTGATGACAGCTTTGCACACTCTTGGCATTCTCTCAACCAGCTTCACCTGGAATGCTTTTCCAACAGTCTTGAAGGAGTTCCCACATAACCACCTCAATTTGGTTAAGGTCGGGGGATTGTGGAGGCCAGGTTAACTGATGCAGCACTCCATCACTCTCCTTCTTGGTAAAATAGCCCTTGCACAGCCTGGAGGTGTGTTGGGTCATTGTTCTGTTGAAAAACAAATGATAGTCCCACCAAACCAGATGGGGTGGTGCATCACTGCAGAATGCTGTGGTAGCCATGCTGGTTAACTTCTTCTTAATAGAGGGCGCTGTTTTCACTTTGGGAAAAAATCGTGCCCAAATTAAACGGCCTCGTACTCTGTTCGAGATCATACAATATGCATATTATTATTACTATTGGATAGAAAACACTCTGAAGTTTCTAAAACTGTTTGAATTATATCTGTGAGTAAAACAACTCATTTGGCAGCAAACTTCCAAATAGGAAGTGAAAATTCTGAAAATGGGGCTCTGTGTCAGGGCCTGCCTATTCAACTGGCTTATATTTATGGTTCTGTATGCACTTCATACGCCTTCCACTAGATGTCAACAGGCAGTAGAATGTTGAATGGGGTGTCTAGCTTGATCTGAGACCGAATGAGAGCTTTTGGAGTGACAGGTCCGCTCTTTTGTCAGTATTCAACTGCGCACTGGGGAACCTAACATTGTCTTCTGAAATGCGTTACGTATACACGACGAAATGCTCCGGCTCTGATTTTATTGGATACATATGAGAAAAACATCCTAAAGTAGGATTTTCAACCGAGTTTGACCAGTTTATTCAACGTTTATTGGGAATTTTGTAATTTTTCGTTCAGTGTGCAAAGATTTCTTGGACATGTGCCCTCCACATGGCTAGCCAAAGTTGCTAATTCGACAGAAGAAATTGACATTCTAAAACAAAACAATGATTTATTCTGGAACTAGGACTCCTTGCACAATATTCTGATGGAAGATCATCAAAAGTAAGAGAATATTTATGATGTTATTTCGTATTTTTGTGGAATATGTTGGCTCCAACAAGGCGGAGAATAGGTGAGCGCTGTCTCACAATATTGCATGCTGTATGTTGTACTAAAGTTATTTTTTAAAATCTAACACAGCGGTTGCATTAAGAACCAGTGTATCTTTCATTTGCTGCACAACATGTATTTTTTAGTAAAGTTTATGATGAGTTTTTTGGTTAGATTACGTGACTGTCCAAAATTGCTCCGGACAATTTGGTGTATCATGGCTACTTATTCACAATATAAAACCAGGATTTGTAGCTCTAAATATGCACATTTTCGAACAAAACATAAATGTATTGTATAACATGATGTTATAAGACTGTCATCTGATGAAGTTGTTCAAAGGTTAGTGATTAATTTTATCTCTATTTGTGGGTTTTGTGAAAGCTATGTTGGCGGTGAAAACATGGTGAAAACATGGCGTTGTGTGTTTGGCTATTGTGGTGAGCTAATATAAATATATATTGTGTTTTCGCTGTAAAACATTTAAAAAATCGGAAATGATGGCTGGATTCACAAGATGTTTATCTTTCATTTGCTGTATTGGACTTGTGATTTCATGAAATTATATTATAGCACCCCCACACCATAACACCTCCTCCTCCATGCTTTACAGTGGGAAATACACATGTGGAGATCATCCGTTCACCCACATCGCATCTCACAAAGACACGGCGGTTGGAAGCAAAAATCTCCAATTTGGACTCCAGACCAAAGGACAAATTTCCACTGGTCTAATGTCCATTGCTCATGTTTCTTGGCCCAAGCAAGTCTCTTCTTCTTATTGGTGTCCTTTAGTAGTGGTTTCCTTGCAGCAATTCAACCATGAAGGCCTGATTCACACAGTCTCCTCTGAACAGTTGATGTTGAGATGTGTCCGTTACTTGAACTCTGTGAAGCATTTATTTGGGCTGCAATTTCTTAGGCTGGAAACTCTAATGAACTTATCCTCTGCAGCGGAGGTAACTCTGGGTCTTCCATTCCTGTGGCGGTCCTCATGAGAGCCAGTTTCATCATAGCGCTTGATGGTTTTTACGACTGCTCTTGAAGAAACTTTCAAAGTTCTTGAAATTTTCCGTATTGACCTACCTTCATGTCTTAAGGTAATGATGGACTGTCATTTTTCTTTGCTTATTTGAGCTGTTCTTGCCATAATATGGACTTGGTGTTTTACCAAATAGGGCTATCTTCTGTATACCCCCTCCCACCTTGTCACAACACAACTGATTGGCTCAAACGCATTAAGGAAAGAGATTCCACAAATTCACTTTTAAGAACGCACACCTGCATTCCAGGTGACTACCTCATGAAGCTGGTTGAGAGAATGCCAATAGTGTGCAAAGCTGTCATCAAGGCAAAGGGTGGCTACTTTGAAGAATCTCAAATATAAAACACTTTTTTGGTTACTACATGATTCCATATGTGTTATTTCATAGTTTTGATCTCTTCACTATTATTCTACAATGTAGAAAATAGTGAAAATAAAGAAAAACCCTTGAATGAGTAGGTGTTCTAAAACTTTGGACTGGTAGTGTATGTCATATCTCATTGTGATAGATATAGTTATTAGGAACACTGTTGGTTACATGAAGCAGGGAACTGACCATTATTGTGTCCTTTATGTATCACAGGAGAGAACTCGCAGCCTGCTCAGAGAGTGGTACCTCCAGGACCCGTACCCAAACCCATCCAGGAAACGGCACCTGGCCCAGGCCACGGGACTCACGCCCACACAGGTCGGCAATTGGTTCAAGAACCGACGCCAGAGAGACAGGGCTGCATCGGCAAAGAACATGTACGTTAAGACAGAGAGGAACTCTACTCAGCCGAAACCTTTTGACCTCTTGTGTCTTGTTGAACACTTTAGAAATTAAATTAAATTAAGACATTTTAAATAATAGAAGTCATTTAAAAAAATATATATAGGACTGTGGACATCTTCATTTTTGTTTTACATCAAATACATAACCAATGCTGCACCCTGGACTCAGGGGTACACATAGCATAGTAAACAGATACCCAGGACACTCCAATTAGTATGATATCTTATGTTTCGTATGCTATTTATTAATTTGTGGATGTCCATCATCCATTTTGTATGATATGTTACGAATTACAATTCTTAGGATATGTTACGAATTTGCCAAACATGTGATATGTTACGAATTCCAATTTGTTGTGGCTACTGTTAGCCAGGTGGTTAAGGGTTAGGAGTTAGGTTAAAGGGTTAAGGTTAGGGTTAGGGGAAGGGTTAGTTACATGGTGAGTAGCTAAAAAGTAGTAGCTAAAAAGTAGTAAGTAGTTGAATAGTTGCTAATTAGCTAAAATGCAAAAGTTATCCGTCATGATATTCAAACACGCAGGTTTTGGGTTGCTAGACGTTTGCGTTATACGCCCGACCAACCACCATACTTTTTTTGTTGCCTTAAATAACCTTCTATCTTATGTAACCATACCAAATGTAACATAACATGTTAATTTTAGTGTCCCGGATTTACAATTACTATGTTACGTCTAGCCTATGAGACCAGGCTGAATGCTCTCATTGAGAGAGAGTACCAGTTAGGTACCATTTAAACCAACCATGTATCTCTAAAAACTAAAACATACTCCTCTCTCTTTCTTCTCTCTTCTCTCAGTCTGCAGCAGGACCCCACCCACCTGCCTTCCGGGAGCTCCCCTGAGGGTCCTGCCCAGGAGCATCACGCCCACCACCCCCGCCTGCTGGCCGCCTCCCCGCGTCACCCGGGCAGCCCAGAGGCCAGCGACTGCAGCACGAGCACCGACCGCCGGGGCACTGGCACCTCCACCCCAGACAACTCCGTTAGCAGCGACAGCGAGTTCGAATCCTGAGGGTCGGGTCACTGACCACAGCAGGAGAGAGGCTCTCATTGGTTAAATCCTGAAGAGAGAGGCTGTGATCAGTTCTCAGCCAGGAAGGCCTGACCCCACAGATATATAGAGACAATAGACACTGTAGAACTACTATGTCTGTAGCTTGAGATTGGACACTTGGACAGGACGTTCTCTATGAGAGACTTGATATGGACACTTGATGTGGTTGCTAGTGGACGAATGGGGAGGGGTGGGGGATTGGGGATTAGACCATCTACAAACACATGCACTTAAAATGCACCATCGAACATGACTGTTGGGAAACTGTTGCTAAGTACCGTATGACTGTGCTACTGACTGCTATAAAGACCCACTACAATTCTCTGTTCTGTAGATTTGGACTGGAATGTGGGTAGAAAAAAGTCAGTCAGTCAGCAGCGATAACATATTCTAGGACAGCAATAACTATTCTCAGGCACGTTATTTATAGAAATAATATAAACATACAATGTCGTAGAGTAATTACTGAGCTTGAATTATAATATTATATGTTTTGATACTTAATGGTTTCAACTCATCGGGGGTCTATTTTTGAGTAGTCTATCATTGAGCGCTAGCTTTAATCCCATTTCTTAATTAGCCCCTTACAATGACCACTGCCTTCTGTAGGCTGTTGGTTTCCTACATGATCAGTCGTTGGTGGACACAGAACTGCTTGATTGGATTGGACAGGTCTGCATTTCTCTTCATACACGTCACTGCCTTATAAAGGAAGTATATTGGCATCACAGCCCCAATCTTCTAGTTTGGCTAACATTAGATACCGTTGCAGACCATAACTGTCCCTAAAGCTAACACAGCTTAAAGAAATGGTCTCTAGACAATCTTGTAATGCATGGAAAAGACATTACACATCACTATACATTTCATATAGATGGTTTAAATGTTTTCCTGTATTATGACAATGTATCTACTGTATAACAATGCTGATGTGTATCCAAAACATCTTCATTCTAATATTATCCAGTTCAAACCTGTTATATCCTTTTAGACTGTTGTATGAGGCATCGTTCAGTGTGGAATCCTCTGTGCAGCTCTCACTAGAGATGTCCTTGCATGAATTGCCTGTCAGAGCAAAACAAAGTAAGTGGGATAAAAATGAAAGCAATATTGAAAAAGTGAAGCACAACTTGGTCTTAATTCATTGATGTGCCTATAAATGTTTGAGGACTGAATGACCTGTTTAACATGACAGTTTCATCTTTATATATTTTAAATTGAACCAGGAAAATCAGTTAAGAACAAATTCTTATTTACAATGACGGCCTACCGGGGAACAGTGGGTTAACTGCCTTGTTCAGGGGCAGAACAATAGATTTTTACCTTGTCAGCTCGGGGATTCGATCCTGCAACTGTTTGGTTACTGGCCCAACGTTCTAACCCAGGGGTGGGAAATTCCAGTCCCCGAGGGCCTGATTGGTGTCACAGTTTTGCAGCAGCCCCAGCTAACACACCTGACTCCAATAATCACCTAATCATGATCTTCAGTTTAGAATGTAATTTGATTAATCAACTGTGTTTACTAGGGATGGAGAAAAAGTGTGACACCAATCATGCCCTCGAGGAGTTTAGTCCACCCCTGGACTAACCACTAGGCTTCCTGCCACCCCATATAGGCCTACCCATATAAATATCACCATACAATACATCGTCGTGGGATTCATTCATAGAAAAATAAGTATTTTGTAAAAATGTGTCTAATGTATGCATTTGGAATAAATGAAAGTATTTTTATCCAAACCTGTTGAAGTCTGTGAACAACGAGTCCACAAGCGTTTCCAAGTGAAACGGCGTGGACATTGGATAGGGTGAAAGAGGATGGAACCATATTGTTTGTTTGTTTGGGAGGGGGGCTCATATGCATTGTATTTTCTGACAAATCATTTGCTAAACTCTAAACCTCATCTAAATCTTATAATGAATAATGTGGCAATTGAGGAGACTAAACTGCTTGGTGTAACCCTAGATTGTCGACTGACATGGTGAAAACATATTGATGCAACGGTTGCCAAGATGGGGAGAGGTCTGTCCCTGACCAAGCACAACTCTGCTTTCTTGACATCACAATCAACCAATCAAGTCCTAGTGTTATCACACCTGGACTACAGCCCAGTTATTTGATCAAGTGCTGCAAAGAAGGACATAGACAAATTACAGTTGGCCCAGAACAGAGCAGCCCAACTGGCCCTTCAATGTACACAGAGGGCTAATATCAACAACATGCATGTCAATCTCTCCTGACTCAAAGTACTGTAGAGGAGAGGTTGACTGCATCACTACATGTCTTTGTGAGAGGTATTGATGTGTTGTAAGCACTGAGCTGTCTGTCCAAACGACTAGCACACAGCTCATACCCTACAAGACTTCTTCACAGTCCCCAAGTCCAGAACACAGGCTAGGAGACGCACAGTACTATATAGAGCCATGACTACATGGAACTCTCTTCCACATCAAGTAACTAAAGCGACCAGTAAAATTTTACTTAAAAACAGATATTAAAAAAATACACCTCATGGAACAGCATGGACTGTGAAGACACACACACACATACACATACACACACACACACACACACACACACACACACACACACACACACACACACACACACACACACACACACACACACACACACACACACACACACACAGATACACACACAGATACTCTCCAATCAGACACACATTGTGATATTGTACATTTTAAATTGTAAATGTGTAGTATTGGAGCAATACACATTTGTATAATGCACACTGTCTTGTATGATGTATTGTTTTATTATGATGTATTGTTATAACCCTGGTTGGACTCCAGGAAGTGTAGCTGCTGCTGCTAATGGGCATCCTAATAAAATACGAAATACTAAATATGTGCTGGTTTCTAAAGGCTTACGACAAAATACATAATTCTCAGACTTTTTTTTTATTGAAGAAAGTGAAGTGTGAATCAGACAGTGTATAATTTAACTAATAATAGTTATTTTGACACCACCGATTTAACTAATAAGAGCTGTTTTGACACCAACAGAATGACTGTACAGCGTAGACATATTGACACATAGCCTTCCTGTACGCCCAATCGGCGTCGCCCCCCTCTCTCTGTTATTTTGACCCCGCCCACATTTCAAATTCCTGAAGGAAGAAGAATACAGCTGCTGTAGCTCCTATATGCATTTTGCATTAATCTTTTCCGCATGTTTTAAAAGCAATCAAAACGTGTTGCTTAATTGGATTAGCCCACCTGAGAGCCCCGACTGGAGGGAACAGATTGAGATCCTCTCCTCTCCAGCAGCATCAGTTGACCATGGACAGCGAGGGCAGAAAGGTTGTCGTCTGTGACAATGGCACAGGGGTGAGTGAGTGTCGATTTAACGTTATTTTAATTACTTTTTTTATCACTACACCATGGAGTTAAAAAATGATAATACTGAATGTTTATTTAGGATTTGGGAATGAATTATGAGAGTAGTAACATGCATTTGAATGTAACAATTTGCAATAAGTAATAGACTATATCTTAATCACGTGTATTTGTGTTGATAACAACAGCACAAATTAAGTTGTTTTCTAAGCACCCTGCTACAAAGCTGCAACCTTTTATTCGTAAAGGAGATAACACAGTGTCTGTCACATTAAACGGTATGGTGTCGTAGAAGCCTTAGAATCAGGCTGCTCTCTTTGCGCGCTAGGTAGGGGTGTGGGTCTAATATGAGTGCAGGTATGTCTGGACTTGTCGCAGACTCCTCTTATCCACACAAACTGCCATACATGGTGTTGATGTCGTGGAGTGAGCTGTTATTGGACGGGAAGAAGGAACACAAGCAAATAATTGAAACAATTCTCTATTCCCCATGCTTCTTGCGTTCACTCGCACCATGTCAATGTCAATGTCTATTGGAAGCCCCTTTAAACTTTCTGTACCGCAAAAGCACACTAGATTCATGAGCTACATGTTAACTGATGACTGTAGGCTAGCTTACCCTACCTCCACTTGTTGCTGGTGCTTGGAATGTATTGTACACCTTCAGGCTATGGAATGTGTCTTGGCTACATAGACAAGTTAGGACATTTCAATAAATGGTGTTGTAAGCACTCAGGTAAATAGACAGAAATGTCCCAATAAAATGTATAATTTACTATTTCAAGATGCATTTTACAGTGTTGTTTCTGACTTGATACAGTTTGACACGTCCACTATTAAAGTTGAACTGAAAATATTTTGCAGAAGTTCAGCACAAGAGAAGTGACATTCTTTGTGGTTAAATTTTGGTTTCCACTCAATGCACAAAAACAAGGACTTTTTCAGGAGCCTGAACTGTCCCTCACCCCTCATATTGAAAGTGTATTGAACGTGTATTTAAGGACGACAGAAAGTGTATTGAAATACTATTGAAAGACTGTTGAAAGTATGTAATACCATCATGTTTCTTTCATATTGGTTCACATGCAGTTTGTCAAGTGTGGCTTCGCTGGCTCCAACTTCCCAGAGCATATCTTCCCTGCCTTGGTGGGTCGGCCCATCATCCGGTCAAACACCAAAGTTGGAAACATTGAGATTAAGGTGAGGTCAATGGAGCAATGACAGTTGATCTCTAGCCTAAACACAAACACTGACAGAGCCACAGAGGTGTCCTCAGCTCTTTGCTGTGCTGTGTATGATTGTGAAAGCATCAGTTGAATATTAGCCATCTCCAAAGACTGTCAATCCCCTCTCTTATTTTATTTGATACAAATATTAAATTTTTTTACCCCCTTTTTCTCCAAAATGTTGTGGTATCCAATTGTTAGTAGTTACTGTCTTGTCTCATCGCTGCAACTCCCGTACGGACTCGGGAGAGGCGAAGGTTGAAAGCCATGCGTCCTCCGAAACACAACCCAACCAAGCCGCGCTGCTTCTTAACACAGCGCGCATCCAACCCGGAAGCCAGCCGCACCAATGTGTCAGAGGAAACACCGTACACCTAGCGACCTGGTCAGCGTGCACTGCACCCAGTCCACCACAGGAGTCACTAGTGCACGATGAGACAAGGATATCCCTGCTGGCCAAACCCTCCCCTAACCCAGACGACGGTGGGCCAATTGTGCGCCGCCCCATGGGCCTCCCGGTCGCGGCCGGCTGCGACAGAGCCTGGACTCGAACCCAGAGTCTCGTCAATCCCCTCTCTGACAATCATGTTTGAGAGCTAGCCTAATATCTTAAAATTGCCATGTCTGTACTCTGTATGCATATTTCTGAATGATCAAATGTATCCAAACCAACTCCCTTTTTGACCCCCAACCCTGGGCCTGACCTACAACCTCTAACTCCTAACCTATAGGACCTGATGGTGGGTGACGAGGCCAGTGAGTGTCGCTCCATGCTGGAGGTGTCCTACCCCATGGACAACGGCATGGTGCGCTCCTGGGAAGACATGCTTCACCTGTGGGACTACACCTTCGGCCCCGAGCGCCTGGACATCAGCCCCCCAGACTGCAAGGTCACAATTCTTTTATTTGTCCTTTTTCCTTTAATAACATTTTTAGGCAGGTTACTGGGATTGAGAAAATCAAATTTTTGAAGGAGAGTCATGGGCATGAAATCCATTTAGTCTGTTAAACTTCCAAAGTTTTAGTAGACTATTATGAAAATGGTTCGTTTAGAAAACTGTATATAACTTCTGTATATGTTGTAATGTTAGGGATCAATTAAGTTTCATTTGATTCAAGGTGCTTCTGACAGAACCGCCCATGAACCCCACTAAGAACCGCGAGAAGATCGCTGAGGTCATGTTTGAGACCTACCAGTTCCACGGCATCTACGTGGCCATCCAGGCCGTGCTCACACTCTATGCCCAGGGTAAGGGGAGACTAGACCCACAGACATGGCTCTCCCTGTAATATATAATGATATACTGTAGTAGAAATGCCTAGACTTTAGCCCAGCGGGCTAACACAGTCTTGTAGGGCACTGATTCAAACCCACAGTCACTTTCATATTGTCTGTTATGTGACCCTGTGTGTCCTGCCTTGTCCTGTCTTTAGGTTTGTTGACAGGCGTGGTTGTGGATTCGGGGGACGGGGTGACACATATATGTCCTGTGTACGAGGGCTACTCTCTACCCCACCTCACACGCAGGCTGGACATCGCAGGACGTGACATCACGCGCTACCTCATCAAGGTGTGTTTCTACATATATTACCACCCCGTCACCTTATGAACAAAACTATGCCTTTATATCCCTTGTGTCAATCATAATCAATGCAAACTTCTTAAAAATGGACAGTTGAACTCGTTTCTAGTTATTTATGGCCCTAGAGAAACGGTTTCTGTATTTATGTTCATCTACATCCCCTATGATCCCTCTCAGTTGCTGTTGCTGCGTGGTTATGCCTTTAACCACTCGGCTGACTTTGAGACGGTCCGCATGCTGAAGGAGAAGCTGTGCTACGTGGGATACAACATCGAGCAGGAGCAGAAACTGGCTACAGAGACCACCGTGCTGGTGGAGTCGTACATGGTACTGTAGAAAACGCCTCTCCTCTCATGTCAATCAGAGAGAATGTTAATTATTATTTATGAATGGTCTCTTAGCCTGGGTGGCAATATGTTTCTGTGTTTATAGCAATGTAGCAAAACTCCCAGGCTAACCTATATGAATCTCTAGCCTATACTGCACTGTATATCAATCATGACATCAAATTAAATCCATCAGAGAATAGAGGTGTGAATTTGTAAGTAATATAATAATAGACCATTAAGCAGACACTTTATCCAAGCGACGTACAGTCATGCACATTTTCAATGTATTAGTGGTCCCGGGAATTGAACCCAATATCCTGACGTTGCAAGCACCATGCTCTACCAACTGAGCTACTGAGAACCCCAGTATTTATTAACTCTCTCTCTGCTATAGCTGCCTGACGGTCGACAGGTGATGGTGGGAGGGGAGCGGTTCGGAGCTCCAGAGGCCCTCTTCCAGCCCCACCTCATCAACGTAGAGGGTGCAGGCGTGGCTGAGCTGCTGTTCAACACCATCCAGGCTGCTGACATAGATCTCAGGTCAGAGATACACCCTCCTGCTGTTGGTCTCCACATGGTTTAACTGCTACTGGAGCCTCATCCTGTACCGTGTGGTGCTGTAGCCAACTTTTCTGTTGTTTGTTTTTAATGCCATACAAGTGGAGGAGGCTAGCCTATAGCGTCAGGTCCTACAGTACACTACATTGTTAGCCCATGCTAGAGTTAGAGGTCTGTGCAAGTGTTACATAGTTGTTCTATATATGTGGATATTACACATAATTAGACACATTACATAGGTGTGTACGAGCCCAAGCTATTTTGTTTGGTAGCTGTACTAAATAAATGAAGCTATGGTATTATAAACCTATAGTTGACTTATTAAATGACAATTAAAACTGTATGCATACATACTGTACATACATACTTTTTGTCTTATACCATATTGTTTCTCTCTCCTGAAGGTCTGACTTGTACAAGCACATTGTTCTGTCAGGAGGCACCACTATGTACCCCGGCCTTCCCTCCAGACTGGAGAGAGAGATCAAACAGCTGTACCTGGAGAAGGTGCTGCAGGGGGACACTGAGAAACTCTCTGTAAGCACACACACATGCAAGGAAACGCACACATGCACGCACATACACACACACATGTATGGACACACACACACACACACACACACACACACACACACACACACACACACACACACACACACACACACACACACACACACACACACACACACACACACACACACACACACACACACACACACACACTCTACAATAAGTAAACCTGTGTAATGACAGAAATGGTATTATATGTTCCTTTATCTTAGTTTACCGTATATTTTTCTACCCACTCCCTCTCCCCTACCCGTCCTCCTTCCCTTCTCTCTGCAGAAGTTTAAGATCCGCATTGAGGACCCCCCAAGCCGTAAACATATGGTGTTTATGGGTGGAGCGGTGCTGGCCAACATCATGAAGGACAAGGAGTCCTTCTGGCTGAGCCGGGCTGACTACCTGGAGAAAGGCCTGAGGGTTCTGGACAAACTGGGGTGTGGCGTGAAGTAGAGGTGAAATAGAGGTGGTTAGCTAGGGTCTCTCTCTCTCTCTCTCTCTCTCTCCTCTCTCTCACACACACACACACACACACACACACACACACACACACACACACACACACACACACACACACACACACACACACACACACACACACACACACACACACACACACACACACACATACACACACACACACACACACACACACACACAAACAAACAAAAGGTCTGGGGGTGCTGGACAATCTGGTGCGCAGCATTAGACAGAAGTCTGGGAGTCCTGGGTTGTATTCACTTGGCTCCAAAAAATGATGTGCTAAAAACAACACAATTTGGGTTATTTGGTAACTCAGCGCTGGTTAAATAGTGGACAGAACACGTTGGGTTATTTGGTAACTCAGCGTTGGTTAAATAGTGAACAGAACACGTTGGGTTATTTGGTAACTCAGCGCTGGTTAAATAGTGGACAGAACACGTTGGGTTATTTGGTAACTCAGCGCTGGTTAAATAGTGGACAGAACACGTTGGGTTATTTTGACCCTGTCAGTTGGGTTGCGTGAATAAACCAACAAGTTGGGTTGTTGGGATTACCCAGACATGGGTTAATTTAACCATCAGTTGGGTATTTTTATTCTCACGCTGGGTTGACCTAGCAGCTGGGTCTTTTTAATATAACCCTTAGGTTCTGTTCAGGAGGCGTGCCTTATTAGGGGTGTCTTTCAGCTAGTTCTTATTGGTCACCCATGAGATTAAATGTCATTACTGTTTACATACTGCAAATGCATTTTTATTTTACACATTCATCTATAATATTAAGATGATTTATTACATATTATAATAACGTAAACCACTTTATTGTATCCTGACAATTGGATTTACATTAGCTTTTAGGCAACTCATACACTTCTGTAAGCTCATACACTTATTCCAAAATTCATTACATGTTGAAATTTCCAATCAAATTGAGTTCTACTTCATTTGTCTTACAGGGTCAGCCATAGTAATACGGCGCCCCATAAGCAAATTAGGGTTACGTGCCTTGCTCAAAGGCACAGACAGATTTTTCACTTTGAGGTTAGAGGTGGTCAGATAGACTGAATAGAAAACTAAGAGAATATGATGGGATGCTACTGTAATAGAGACATCTTAGTATAATGCCTTCCTGGATGCTTAAGAACCAGCCGTTGCCTGTCTGATGAAACATACAGTATCTGTTATAAGTCTGTTGTAATAGAATAGAATAGCACTTTCATATTCGTCACTGTCAACTTTCCAAGTTGTTTCTTACTGTCAAGTTAACATATTGTATTGCATACAATGCAACAATTATACAGTACAATACACTTGTAAGGTTTCATATTTTTACCATTTGAATTCTCACTGTGTCTAATGGAATAATTTTGAAGTAGCCATTGTTTCAAATGCATATGCAAATAAATATAACTGACGTTAGCCTAAATGCCAAATTGAATAAAGTGAATGTCATTGTTTTTGATGACTGAATAGCAGTGGTGTAAAGTACTTAAGTAAAAATACTTGAAAGTACTACTTCAGTAGTTTTTGGGGGGTATCTGTACTTTACTTTACTATTTATATGTTTGACTACTTTGACTTTTTCTCCACTACATTCCTAAAGAGAGTAATGTACTTTTTACTCCATACATTTTCCCTGAAACACAGAAGTACTCGTTACATTACGAATACTGAGCAAGACAAGAAAATTGTCAAATTCACACACAAGAGAATATCCCTGGTCATCCCTTCTACCTCTGATCTGGCAGATTTTCTAAACACAAATGCTTAGTTTGTAAATTATGTCTGAAAAAACAAGAATATCGTGCTTTCTGGTTTGCTTAATATAAGGAATGTGAAGTAAATTTTATTTTTACATTTGATACTTAAGTATATTTTGGCAATTACATTTCCTTTTGATACTTAAGTATATTTAAAACCAGATACCTTTACTCAAGTGGTATTTTACTGGATGACTAATTTTTACTTGAGCCATGTTCTATTAAAGTATCTTTACTTTTACTCAAGTATGAAAATTGGGTACTTTTTCCACCACTGGTGAATAGCCATTTGTATTGGACAATATCTTTGTGTCTTCAAAGAATGTTTTGTATCACGTATTTTCTGTCATAAATAATTTATGTAAACACATTTGGGAAAAAAAATACATATTTGTTCATTCTGACTGGAGAGAATATGATTATTCAAAAGGTTTTGTGACAGTTGTGCTTTGATGTGCTGGGAAGGGTTGGGGTCAATTCCATTTTAATTCTTTCAATTCAGAAGATTCCTTGAAATTCCAATTCAAGAATAGCAAAACAACGTACACCGAGTATACAAAACATTAAGAACACAGGCTCTTTCCATAGACTGACCAGGTGAATCCAGGTGAAAGCTGCGGTCCCGTGTGGCTCAGTCGGTAGAGCGTGGCGCTAGCAAAGCCAGGGTTGTGGTTTTTGAATTCCATGGACCGTAAGTCACTCTGGATAAGAGCATCTGCTAAATGACTAAGATGTCAAATTAAGCTATAATCCCTTATCGATGTCACTTGTTAAATCCCCTTCAAATCAGTGTAGATGAAGGGGAGGAGACAGGCTAAAGAAGGATTTTTAAGCCTGGAGACAATTGAGACATGCATTGTGAATGGTCAAGACAAAACTATTGAAGTACCTTTGAACGGGGTATGGCAGTAGGTACTGGGAGGTAGGGAGGAAGGGGGGTGCAACTCAATATTAGGAAGGTGTTCCTTGTGTTTTGTAAACTCAGTGTATAAGAAAAGTAATTTGCTGCCTCCCAGTGGTGACTTGTAATATTCCCTTAGCAATATGCTGGAACGTCATCATGCTATTAATACATATTGTAGGTTAGCAAACACTGATAAACAAAGAACATCATGTAGTAGCACTATGAGCAGATAATGCAATTTTATTGCGATTTTGTATCACTGGACAAAATACAGCAATGTGTTATACAGCCAATGAAATAGTGAATGACATTATGTTGCCTTTTTCAACACAGTCAACACATGCATCACATACGAAACCACCAAAATCGTTACATTCAATTAAAAGAGCATGCAATAGTCCTCAAGGTGTCCTTGTTCGTCTTTAAATGAACCCTCCTTCAGTAAAAGCTTTCATAAAGGTAAATATTTCACTTTCCTTTTTAGAAATCTGTGATTCATTTTCAATACAACTATTCCACTTTTTTTTTTTAACAATTCATTATTGTAATAATACATTATTATAAGTGTTAACATTAAGTTGAACAGTCAGTTGGCAAAGATGATCTGCAGCAGGAGTCGTCGCCATGGCCACTTAGGTGACTTTACATTCAACTAATCGCCATTAGGCATAACATGGTCCCAGTTTTATTGGCCATTGTCACGTAGATTGTCTTTTCTTTCAGAAGCTACTTTTGTCATGGAATATTAAAGCAGTTTAATGGAAACAGTAAAAGTAAAACAGAAAAAAAGCAAATATTTTGACAAATGTGTCCTTTTTTATCATAAAGAGATTCAGTTGGCAAAAATCTTAAAACAAGGAAATATTGTGCCTTTCAACAAAATTCCTCAAACTGGTTTTCTATTTGTAAAGTTAAAAATGGTTTTACCCAAATCCTGTCAACAGTAAGTGACTGGAGATGGCAGAGCCAACATCAACAGTACCTCGGACTCACAATCCAAAATGGCTTCATGGCGTTTGCCTGTATTGGCTCTTATTCACTCCTTCTTTATCTGTAACACTGTAAATAAGTCAAAAGAACCAGGTCCATCTTACGTTAAAGCAAAGATTGTCCTCGGAGCTGCACACATTCCTATGTGTATGACTTTACTTTCTTAACTTTGGTATTGAGGTTCGGTCTTACAAAAAATATTTCTGTCGCTCTTACATTACAGTAGCAAGGACATACCGGTAGCTAGTGTTTTAGGCCACCCCCCCAACCCTTAACAACAGGGTTCTGAACATAGAAATATAATTTATAGAATTCATTCTAATTCTATGGTTCCAACCAAGGAGCAGCAGATTGACAGAAGTGATGTGAATAATAGACAACCAACCTGCCCTTCCTCTAAGGCTGAGTCTCAAGTGACACCCTATTTACCAGAGCCCATACAGTGCAGTGCACTACTTTTAAACCTCCACTATGGAATAGGGTGCCAATTGAGACTTGCCCTTTAGTCTTTAGTGAGAGCTGTAGTTATGACAACACGTCCAAGACACAACACAGCTTTTTTAATCAATCAACCAATCGAAAAACGCTGAGATCCGAGAAGAACTCTTCCAACTCCTCTTCCTCCCTCCTTCCTTCGCCCTCCCTCCTTCCTTCGCCCTCCCTCCTTCACTCCTCACACACGGACTCCCCCAGGTCCACAGCTCCCCCTCTGGTCAGGCGCCGCATCTTGCTGAAGTCATGGTCCGTGCGAAGGTAGGAGAGAGAGGGGCCTCCCTCACTGTGGCTGGCCAGGTCCTGAGGCTGTGTCTGGGGGGGAAGGGTCCTCATCTCCCCCCCGGACCTCCAGTAGAGGGTGTAGTCCTGGGGCTCGGAGACACCGAATGTGGAGGCACAGAGCTGGGCTAGGGCCTCGCTGCTCTCCCCGGCTCTCCACTGCAGCGTTCGCACAGCGCTGCGCTCGCCGTCCTGGAACAGTACCCGAACACACCTCTGCACAGAGAGAAACACATACAGGCAAAGATACGCACACAGGCAGAAACACACACACACAAATAGAAACACACACTCAAAATGAGTTCCAAAATGTATCATCTTGTTAACTCACATAAACAGCCTTTATAACATAGCCGTCAGAAGACTCACAAAGATTAGAGAGCTTCAAAATAATATACTGTCTTCCATTAATTTCAACTAACTCAATACTGTAAACAGTCCATAATACACCAGGACGTCACCCGGGATACAAGTCAGTATTCGATGTCTGAGGATGTCGGGAGATGAGGTGGAAACCGGCCACTAGGGGCAACAGTGAGCGCTGTTACCGTCAAGTAGGTTTCAGTTGTGGACAGGGGTGGCGGATGGGCGTAAGCATCTGCCTCTGATTCCAAAGGTTGCATGTTCGAATCCAGCGATAGAAAGTTCAGAGTTAATGCCTAACCTTAAGAATTCTGAGTTTATGTCTAATTTTAACCCTAACGTTAAAAATTAGGAGTTAATGCCGAAACTTAACCGTAAACACTTTGAAATGTGAGTTTTGGAACAACTTTGAAATTTGACATTTGAGAAACATGGATGAACGTCTAATTCTGACGCGAGACTGTGAGAGCTTGTAGTATACAGAGCCTCAATTGGCTACTGTTCATTATACTGCGTTACACACTGTAGGCGATACACCATAAATGCACATTCCTCAATATAAATCAATACCAATCAGTCTCAAAATATCCTACAATGAATACAGTCTTCACTATGTATCCAACAGTCTTCATGCATTGCCTTAATATTCAAACAAATTCAACACTTTTACTTTTCTACTTTAAAACACACACTTTAAACACACACAGTTTAAAAACACACTTTAAACACACGTACCTCCATTAAACCACACTGTCCCTTCATCCTAACAAAATGAATCCATACACTTACACAGAAATAGCCTACATCAAAGTACAATAATATACATCTATACTGCATGTAAATACAGTGTGCCATAACCAGTCGAAACGTTGGGTATATACTATATTACATAATAGGAGAACCACCTACAGTACCACCTGCCTCCATATAACACAACCTGCCCATTCCCAAACACCCTTTATAAACACTCTCACATACCGGACACAGCCAAATCAGCAAGTTCCCCATGAACCACATCATTAAACAACATTAAAAAGCTGCAACTTACAGAGTCACTGAGCTCCTCACCGTCCGTGTGCATATTGTGTTTGCTCTCCTCTCTTCAGTGGGTTGCTGCTGCTCAGTAAATTTCATGCTATCTGACCGCCCACTTCTTCATAACACTTAGCTAGCTCACTGATCTCCCTCAGTGGCGGTACAGCAAATCTGTTGGCGGGTGTGTGGTGTGTACGTGTATTTTAGCTAGCTGCTATTTGAAGAGAGTGAGTAGCCCACGTGACTGACTATCTAACTACAGTGTTTGTACCTTTTCATCTAGTGAATGGTCATCATTTGGGGACGGATCAAATACTAGGACAAAGGAGGGGGGTGTAGCAAGCTGCTATTTGAAGGGAGTCAGTATTCCTCACGTCACTAACCAGCTATCCACCATACTATGTTAGCTGGTGAATGGCGGTCATGATTCTGGCGAATAACAAGCACAAGGAGGGTGCGTCTGTCTGGAGTACTAGATGGGCAGGGTTTGCTCTTTTGGGACTATTCCTTTGGCATCTCAATCCAGTGCAACTGAAGTATTTGAAAAAACCCAAATGCTATTTAAATCCAGGTCTGGTGTCGAGTGGCGTCTCGGAATAGGGTGAAGCTGCCCCTAGACACTGATCTTGGGTCAGTTTGGCAGTTTCTCCACTAATGGTTAAGGTTAGGACTGGAGGACTGGGAAGCTGATCCTAGATCTGTACCCAGGGGAAAACGTTACCCAGGAGCTAGTGTTTCACCTGGTTCTGTTGTCTCTCACGGTTGCTCTTGGCTTCCAGGCTGCGTCTGTGGCCCCACTCCCTCAGTCCGTCCAGGGCCTCGCGGGTCAGTCCTCCTGGGGGGACCCGGTCCCCCTTCGCTTCAGGGCTCTGGATCAGACAGAGGCTGGCATAGATACTGCTCAGGTAGTAGCCACCTGGGAGAGTGGGTAGGGGCACAGCTAAATGTCAATACAGTGACTGTGAATGGCATCTAAATATCCATCAAGACCACAGTTATGTTGTCTTCATTATCCGCAATGTTATTTTAGAGGTAGAGTGTATAAAGGAAAAGAGTGTAGTTCGTAGTGGTGCCCTCTCCTGTGGGGTGGAGAGGGTAAACCAGATACCACATAACGTACTGAGAACCAGATGTTTCTCAGAGCTTGGTGAGAGTGTGGTTGTCCTAGGGTTATTTTGCATACAACCTTCCGACAACGTTCTGGGAATGGTGCAGGTAAGTTGCTTGGCTTTGGAACATTCGCAGCACATGTAGCCCTTTACCCTCGTACCCGAATACGGGTTGAAAACGGAAGATTTGAGCACTGATAAGCGCCTAAATTGGAACATTGTGGGTGTACAATAACATGCTATACATGGGTTTTGACTTCCACTAATATCCCTTCCACTAATTGGGCTACTTTTACACATTATTTGTTGTCTGAGTGAGGGAAACACTGCAAATTGAGAGGACTATGTATTTTTGAAAGATGAGACGTTGAGGATTATAATAAATACCACTGATGTCATACAAGCAAGCCAAACACCTGTGAGTCCAAATGTGCACGTCTAGTTTCCAAATCATAAATCTCATGTCATATACAGTGTCAATGTTTATGATGAATATGTTTGATGTAGTTACAAGATGACATGGCGTCATACCCAGGGTTATTCTGAACAGAATGAGTCTATGACTGTTTATTATGACTCCATTTTGCCGCATGACTCCTTTCTATGCGCACCAAAATGACGATCCGTTTCTCTGAATGGCCTTGTGAAAGCCTTAGGCTGCCATTACACAACGTTGTGTAACCCCAGCCTAACACTTTACAATCATATTTTATAGCTTAGGTAGTCATGTTGGCAATAGAACAGGCTTTGAAATCATGCCCAGCTGACCCAGACCGTTTTTGGATTGCGCAAACAACAACAGTAATTGTGTGACTGCAGGGATGTAGGGCTGGGTTCCAAAGAAAACAAGTAAACGTGTGATTGCTCTAGTTCCTCAACGGCACAGCTTGGAGAGCTCAAAATAGCATCTTGTAGTTGAAGACTCTTCTTTGAGTCATAAAAGTGCATTAAAATTGCTTAGGAACTGTGCACACTTTGGGAGAGGTTTGTGGCCACTTTGAGACACCAGTTACTCCTCTCACTCAAACCCATGTCATGTTTTTGTCTTATGTTGTGCTTACCCCACATTTTCCAGGAATAATCTTCTCATTTTACTGAATGTATCCACAGGATTTTCAGATTTTGTTGTTAACAAATGCAGCAAAAAGTACAGTAAATGTAAAATACACATAAAATCAACAGTGTAATGTCTTGCGTCAGGTGAATTGTGTCCTCACCTTTGGTCTAATTATTTTCCCATGATCTCCAAACTGTTCCCTTTCAATGACTACCATGGTTATGCATATGCTTTCATATTTCTTCTGTAAGAAACATTTCAATTTAGCCCTATCCATATAGGCCAATTCGTTAATTAACTTTTCGTCTCATCGCCGCAACTCCCCAATGGGCAGAGGCGAAGGTCGAGTCATGCATCCTCCGAAACATGACCCGCCAAACCATGCTGCTTCTTAACATCCACCCGCTTAACCCGGAAGCCAGCCGCACCAATGTTGTCAGAGGAAACACAGTGCAATTGACGACCGAGGTCAGCCTGCAGGCGCCTGGCCCGCCACAAGGTGTCGCTAAAGCGCGATGAGCCAAGTAAAGCTCCCCCGGCCAAACCCTCCCTTAACCCCTCCAACGCTGGGCCAATTGTGTGCCGCCCTATGGGACTCCCAGTCACGGCCGGTTGTGACACAGCCTGGGAACGAACCCAGGTCTGCAGTGACGCCTCAAGCACTGCACTGTACCTTAGACCGCGGCGCCAATCGGGAGGCTACATTTGACATTTTAGTCATTTGGCAGACACTCTAATCCAGAGCAATTTACAGGGGTAATACGGTTAACAGAACTTTTCCTAAAAGTTAAAACATGGTTACATTTCATTTCCATTTTGGTAATATTCTAGGAACATTCTCCAACTGGTTTGACGTTGGGAATGTTCTCAAATTTTTCCAAGAACGTTAAGAAACAAAGTTCTTCTGTGGTTATTTCAGTACATCAGCATAACGTTTCCTACAGGTTTCCTCATGGTTCTATTTAATGTCATGTTCTCAAATTGTTCCAAAAACGTATTTTTTTTTCTTCCATAAAAAATAGAAGAAAACTTTAGTAACGTTCAGAGGAACATTCTAAGAATGTTATTTAAAAACATACATTCCGTTCTCAGCATCAACAAAACTTTCTCTATCCTCTATCTTAAGTGTGTTCAGGTGTGCTGGCTGCGCCCACTAATTAGCCGCACCTGATGTTCTCCAGTGATTTTTTTAACTTTTACTGTTGAAAGGCAATATCCCAAGTATAAATACAGTAAAGTACACACTCTAAAAAATATGTTTTGAGCAAAATAGTTTTTTTAGACACAGCTACAAACTTCAAGGAGTAGGGCAGTCAAGGAGTTGATCTAATGTCATCGGCCGCTTGCTTGAGGAACAATAGAGGAGCAAAAGTCAACACACGGGGAAAGCCCCCCCTCCCACTTGTGCTATGTCATGCCTTTTGTTAAGTAAATTAGCTTTGTATGCGTAAAAAAACATGGTATGCTAGCTCCATCCTAGTAGCGTAGTGGACTAATTCCATGGATCAAGAAGAGAATATTATAGATTTGAATCTCACGGACACCGTGTCACAATAAAAATAAATGTGTTTTCATGATTAATGCCTAAGGAAATGCATTTCCATGTGTCCTATCTGTGCTTGGAGTTCAAAACTGTTAACTCCAAGCACAGCTAGCAGTGTTATTAAAAGTCTTATTGAAACATTCAGTGAAAGTGTTGAGGAGGTTATTCAAAAACCTCAAAATAATCTATAATTTATGTTCAGTGTTAATAAAACCTCCCAGGAAACAAAATGGCACCAAATTTCGCCATAATACTGTTTCGACTGGGAAGCATGCGGTAAGTTTTAAGGTGGAAGGGATGTAGGCTATAATGGGTGTAGTTAGGGTGTAGTTAGGGTGTAGTGCGTACCCTCCCCAGTGAGCCAGGAGGGCTCTAGTAGTTCCATCATGTACTCCACCTCTAGTAGGATCTGAGGCGTGTTACACATCACTATAACATAGGACAGCGCCGGCAGGAAGTCCTCAGAGCTCACTTCCTGTCCTGGGAGCAGGAAGAGGATGGTACAAGACCGCTTTAACAGATTGATTGATTAATAACAGTTGATTGATTGATTATGACAGTTGATAACAGCTTCTAGACTATAACAGGCAAATAAATGGTGTTCTTAAAATGTTACTATTTATAATAGATAATCACTGGCTGTGGTTACTTTATTTGACGTTTCAGATTAGGCAAATTGAAGGCCGACTCACCACCGTCGTGGAGGGCCCCCATGGCCTTCTGGACCGACTTGCAGACCTGCAGCAGCAGCAGCACCTTGTCTATGGGTGAGTGGGTGCGCTGCATGAGGCCCAGCTTCTGCTTCACCCTCTCCACTCCGCGGGTGTCGGGCACGCCCACCAGCACTACGAGGCGCTCCATCGCCCCCTCTTGGCAGGCCAGGAGACTAGAGGCCAGGTGCTGGGTGGAGCCGTCCTGTCTGTGGAGGGAGAGGAGGGCCTGGTCTAGCAGCACCCTCAGAGGTTTCAGCACACAACCGAACATGGCCTTCTCCAGGGCTATGTCTGCATGGGAGAACACATACGTAGGTACGCACACACACACGGACACACACACACACAAACAAACATGCATAAACACACACACACAGTAGTAGTTGAAGATTATAAGGAAACATATTGTATGAAAGATTTACTTTATTTCAGATTACAAACATTTATCTAAAATAACAACGTACCAGTTCTATACACCCATAACACACACAACACACACCCATAACACAACACAAACCTATACACACAACACTCACTCATACACACAACACGCATCCATAACACAACACCCACTCATACACACACTACACATATCAACCACTTGTTCAGTCAGGAAATGATTAATCATTACTGAGGGACAGGGGGAAGTGGAGGGTCACAGGATTCCCTGACTAGGCTGACATTGTCCAACACACATAAAGCTAATGTCAGCTCTACATCAATACCCAGTCCTCGTCCTGCCTCGCTTTCTTCCTCTATTCCTCTCGCTCTCCTCCCTTCCTTCCTCCCACTCTCTCTCCATATATCTCCCCTTCCATATCTCTCTCTCTCTCTCTCTCTCTCTCTCTCTCTCTCTCTCTCTCTCTCTCTCTCTCTCTCTCTCTCTCTCTCTCCTTCCATCCCTCTCTCTATCTCTCTCCCCTTCTCTCCTTCCATCCCTCTCTCTATCTCTCTCACTCTCTCCCCTTCCATCCCTCTCTCTCTCCATATCTCGCTCCCTCTCTCCCCTTCCATCCATCCCTCTCTCTCTCTCCCTCTCTCTCCATATCTCTCTCCCCTTCCATCCCTCGCTCCCTTCCTCTCTCTCTCTATCTCTCTCCCTCTCTCCCCTTCCATCCCTCTCTCTCTCCATATCTCTCTCCCCTTCCATCCCTCGCTCCCTTCCTCTCTCTCCCCCCTCTCTCCATCTCTCCCTCCCTCCCTCTCTCCCTCCAGCCTGAGCATCGTGCTGCTCTTCAAGTGCGCGTGGGACTGTGATATCTTTGAATGATAAACGATGAGGTAGAAAAAAATGAAAATGCCTCCACCGACGCAAATGTGAGTGTGTGTGTGTGTGTGCACGCTCGCCAATCAAAGCAACGGCAACTGAAACCAGCGGAGTCCACTCTACTCTCTCCAAAAGCCTCAGCACACACACACACCAACCATCCTCCGTAGTCTCCCCCCCCCCCGAAATAAGAAACATCAATGAATGAATGTCCTATATCTCCCATCCAGCAACGTACAGAGATATTTGGCAGGCTAAATGTGATAGATGTAGTTCTCTGGCTTGGCTAGCAAAGCTTTATAAATCCTAGAGACAATATGAACTCATGGATGAAAAGGTACCCCCTACGCAGTGATAATACCTTTTCACTAAAAGCCTCTGGACAGTCTGTCTGAGTCTCATCTAAAGCTAGTCTGTTGTTTCCATAGATCTATGTCTCTCTCCATGGGTTTACTGTGTGTTATTATACATCCTGTCAAACCAAGACACAGTGGTGGTAATGCTTTCCCTAATTGACATGCTGATAATATCTAATAATATTTGTGTTATAGTCTTTAGTGAATATTATATGGGCTTGTTTTGCAGCATTTAAATGTATTTGTAATGTCCTGTGTATCGTATCAATCTGTTTTGTGTGTTTGATGCTGAACACCTGAAGTTACTGAAGATCCTGCCCCTTCCAATTCCTTCCTCTCCTCAGTATCTCTTCCCTTCTTATGATATATTCCTCTCTCTTTCCTCCTCCTTCCTCCTTCCCTCCCTTCTCTTTTTCATTTTCCTCCCTTCCTTCTTGCATCCTTAGAGGTGAGAATGGTGGTACCTTTCTCGTTGTCAGGCACCAGGGTCTCTAGGGGGGGCGACAGTTCTCCGCTGTCCAGCAGGAAGCTCTTGGCCTGGGACAAGAAGCACCGCAGCTCCTGGAGCACCGCCAAGGAGGACTTCGGCGAGGAAGACGATGATGAAGAGGCAGCCTGGGTCAAGACCCCTCTCAGCTCCTCTTTCTGCTTCTGGAGGAACTCCTGGACCAAGGAACCAAACGCAGACCTCCAGAGACAGAGAGTTTGGACATTGAGGTTTTCCCACCAAAACATGATGAATTTACATGACACTATTCCACGGAAGCCAGGTTAGCTCCCCATGGGCAATATCAACCAATAGCATTTCATTTAGGAATTTTAAACACTGCCATGTAAATTAATGTGTGGGATTAGAACAAGATTCCCCCCTCCCAAAATCGTCATGAACAGAGAAATTGAATGTTCAAATGCACAAACATGGCATCAAGTTTTCCCAAAGTCTCTCTCTCTATATATAAGTAGTTTTGCTGACCTCCGTTCCCTGGACAGCTCCTCCACCAGCCTGGCGAGCCTCTTCTCTGGAGCAAAGAAACACACAAACGCCGCGCTCATCCTCTCCAGGCCTCCGTGACCCCCCCGTGAGCGCACCAGGGGCGGGCGGCGCTGAGGGTTGGGGTTTGGTTGTTTGAAGAACTGGTCCTCTGCTTCTGCTTCTGGGTCCTCTTCCTCCAGACTGCTGAAAGAGCTGCTGCTGTCCAGTTGGGCCAGAGAGGGGGCCGGGTGGCCCTCCAAGGCCAAGCACGCCTCCTCGATGCTGGGCTCCTCTGGAGCAGATGGGTCCTCCTCTACCTCCCCCACTGGAGGATCTGTTGGGGCCTGGGGAGAGACGGAGTCACGGTCATATCTTTATACGATGCATCAACTGGTCAGTGTGTTGACTGGATGTGTGCTTTCAGGACAGACAGAAAGGGAGTTAGGAAAAGAGAGATAAAATAAGACAGAGGATAGAGACATACACTACCGTTCAAAAGTTTTGGGACACTTAGAAATGTCCTTGCTTTTGAAAGAAAATTTAGAAAATGGTCCATTAAAATAACATCAAATTGATCAGAAATACAGTTTAGACATTGTTAGTGTTGTAAATTACTATTGTAGGCTTTTCCATACGAGAAATTGCCAAGAAACGGAAGATCTCGTACAACGCTGTGTACCACTCCCTTCACAGAACAGAGCAAACTGGCTCTAACCAGAATAGAAAGAGGAGTGGAAGGCCCCGGTGCACAACTGAGCAAGAGGACAAGTACATTAGAGTGTCTAGTTTTAGAAACAGACGCCTCACAAGTCCTCAACTGGCAGCTTCATTAAATAGTATGCGCAAAACACCAGTCTCAACATCAACAGTGAAGAGGCGACTCCGGGATGCTGGCCTTCTAGGCAGAGTTCCTCTGTCCAGTGTCTGTGTTCTTTTGCCCATCTTAATCTTTTATTTGTATTGGCCAGTCTAAGATATGGCTTTAACTTTGCAACTTTGCAAATCTGAGTAGCAGGCAGTTTACTCTGGGCACCTTATTCATCCAAGCTACTCAATACTGCCCCCAGCCATAAGAAGTTAATTTAATCGCTATTTCTGACTTGTGAGCCCTCTCCTTGGCTGGAAAATGGCTGTATGGTTTTCTGTGACTAGGTGCTGACCTAACATAATCGCATGGTGTGCTTTCGCAGTAAAGCCTTTTTGAAATCAGACACTGTGGTTGGATTCACAAGAAGTGTATCTTTAAAATGGTGTATAATAGTTGTATGTTTGAGGAATTTTAATTATGCGATTTCTGTTGTTTTGAATTTGGCGCCCTGCAATTTCACTGGCTGTTGTCAAGGTGGGACGCTAGCGAGGTTAATTTCTCAGAACAAGAATAGACTGACGAGTTTCAGAAGAAAGGACTTTGTTTCTGGTTATTTTGAGCCTGTAATCGAACCCACAAATGCTGATGCTCCAGATACTCAACTAGTCTTAAGAAGGCCAGTTTTATTGCTTTTTTAAATCGGGACAACAGTTTTCAGCTGTGCTAACATAATTGCAAAAGGGTTTTCTAATGATCAATTATCCTTTCAAAATGATAAAGTTGGATTAGCTAACACAACGTGCCATTGGAACACAGGAGTGATGGTTGCTAATAATGGGCCTCAAGACGCCTATGTAGATAATCCATAAAAAAATCAGCAGTTTCCAGCCACAATAGTCATTTACAACATTAACAATGTCTACACTGTATTTCTGATCAATTTGACGTTATTTTAATGGAAATGTGCTTTTCTTTCAAAAACAAGGACATTTCTAAGTGACCGCAAACTTTTGAACGGTAGTGTGTGTCATAAAGGGACCCTTACCGCTGGCGGTACAGGCACGAGATCCTCATCCTCGGCCGACATGGGGGACAGTGCAGGGGTTTTCCTCAGGACGCCAGCCCCAGGATGGACCTTCCTGTGCGGGTTGGGACTGGGCTGGAGGGGTGTGGGCTGGAGCCTCTCCTGGTCCTTGGGGTTCTCCGGTGGGGGCAAGGGGAATGACCCAGCCCCCTCTCCACCACCTCCACAACCAGACAGAGTCATGGAGCTCTCTGTAGAGACACGGACCCTCATGCTGCGTTTGAAGCGGTGGCGTTTGTGGGACGCCCCCGGGATCGGCTGTTGCTGCTGGAGGGAGAAAGGAGGTAGAGGTAGGTAGTTGTCCCTATACCGACTGATTCAGGGTCAGATAGATATGTTTTCACTCTCCCTAATGGTTATGGTTAGGAATTTTGGTAGGGAAAACTGATCCCAGATGTGGTTAAAGGTAGACTCTGCAAGGTGACATCTTTAAAAACTGGGATGACTTCCCACTTACAGCCATGTTGATGTTTCTAAGTCTATACCTCCAGCTGAAGGAAGTCAAGTAAACTGAATCAGGGTAAGACATTATTTTTATTCCCCCAATGGTTATGGTGAGGAATTGGGGTGGGGTAATCTGTTCCTATATCTGTGCTTAAGGGTGACTACCTCAAGCTGGAGAAAGAGAGGGTTAATGAAGCAGAGAGACTCCTGTCTGCCGCGGGACAGCAGGTAACACAGGTCCTGGGACAGACCCGCCTTGACCTGCATGGCACTGGTGGGCGGAGACTTGGTGGTAATGGGTGAAGCCTTGATGGTGGGTGGAGCCTGTAGGGTCCCAGGTCCATTCTGGGTGTCAGAGAGTGAACTCCAGAACTCTGTCAGGTTGTGGGGAAAAGAAGGAGAAGAAAGACAATGTTTCCCGGTCCAGATTCTGGTATGTAACATTTTCATATTGTAGTGTTCAGAGGATAAGTAATTGATTCACGCCATAAAGAGACTGATATTGAAGTGCTTTGAATACCATATCCTACTCTGCGAAACATTTAGACCCAGTCCAGAAACAACCCCTAGACACATTATGCTCCTTTTCAAATCAAATCAAATTGTATTCGTACAACCTTACCGTGAAAAGCTTACTTACAAGCCCTTAAACACCAATGCAGTTCAAGAAATAGAGTTACGAAAATATTGACGAAATAAAATAAAAAATTAAATAACAAAAACGACACAGGGGGTACCAAAGTGATTGCTACGGCGCGGTAGTCATTTAGGCAGGTTACCTTCGCTTTCTTGTGGTTGAGACCCCATCCCACAGTCTAATGTAATGTTGAATCTTAATTTGAGCCAGTTTGCTACAGCAGGAAAATAATCCTGAAGCAACAGGAAATGTGAATTATTATGTAGATTATAATTATTGGACATTTTCTGTAGGGGTTGATACATTTTCCTTAGGGAAAATCAATTCTGACATTTTAAAGCCTTTCTTAAACCTCAAATACACAACAAGTTTGCATTTCCTGCTGTGCAGGAACATTCTCAGCAACAAAACAGTGATCAAATTAAGATCCTACATCTGTATGCTATAGATCAGTTGAATGAATCCCTACCTAATCCCATATGGGAGATGGCCTCCAGCTTCCTGTGGGTGGAGGCCTGAGCAATGGCTTCTGGGAGCTCCAGCGGAAAAGGCAGCACATCCCTGGAGAAAACACACACATATTGAGGTTATTTATGATCAAATAACACAGTGTGCCGTAGTGGGCTGGAACAGCATGGGGGTGCCCTGTTTTGTAATGGGAGTGCCATTATAGCGTAACTACAGTCTGTGGACAAAATAGACCAAAGCAGTGTTATTGACAGGTAGATGGGGTAAAGGTAGTGGTAATCACCTGCTGATGCAGTAGAAGGCCACCAATCGGCAGAGGTCTGGGAAGCTGAGGGCGGAGCTCTCCAAGGCGAAGGCTGGGGATAGGACAGAGAGCGTTTGACACCAATCACATCTTTGTAACATTTGGCAGCACCCTTCACAGATCCGGCGCCAGGATAAAGTGAATAAGGGGGCAGTTGAAATCGTTGAGGGGGCACAATTGTTGGGGGTTCCTGCATTGGAATTATATTGAATTCTGCTTATATCACGCTATACCATAATAAACATAAAGCTAAAATGCTGAGACTCCTAGACCAGTGAGTGCTTTTGAAGTGACAGGTTGGCGTGAAATCTGTAACCCATCTCCGCTGTGCTGTATCAGCACAAAGGACAGCGACCTACACTGAAGCAAGGCCTGTTAGGCAATGAATATAGGCTACAAGATAGATAGGATAATTCACCTATTTCAAACAGCCTATGTGAATGCATCTGAATACTAGGTCCTTACCACAGTGCAGTGCATTTTAAATGCTCCTTGCTTGAGGATGCCTAGCAAATCCTTTGGTACCATCAATAGCATTCTTCCAGTTAGAATACCCAGCTTGGGTGAAGGCCTTGTCTGCGTTGGCATTGGACCCAACACAGAACTTTCGACATGGAAACCAAAATGCCGCATCTGCAGTAACCGAGGACTCCAGCCACTCTCTTCCTATGAACCAGTTGCTATTAAATGAACATTTTTTGGACAGAAAACCTGCGGCTAGGATTCTAGGCTAAGCTGGGCTGGCTCCTCTGTTCCAAGATAGTCAGGAACAGTCGGGGAAGGTGTAGTGGGCTCTTCACGTGAAATAGCTGGTGCTCGGCAGCATCATCCCTGCTGGGTTTGGCGGCGGCCTTGGTGGTTTGATTTCCGATATCCATCGTGGCAGTGGCAGATGAACTGGTTAGAGCTCTAGGGTAATAACACAAATGCCTTTTACAGCTAGCTAAGAAGCTAACTGAACTCTGTAGTGGTGAGGCAGAGTTGAGTGAAGGAGCTTCAATTGTAAACTTGACCTTTTATGAAAACCCAAAGGAGACATACCTAACCACCCAGTGGCTTTTCATAGCCCTGATACAGTGCAGATACAGATTTTGCGCCAACCTGTCACTCAATCATTTGAACTTTTTTTGCAATTTTTATTTAGGGGCATAAAACTAAAACTGAGGTGGCACAAGTTTCAATTGAGGGGGCGGAGTCCCCTTTTGTCCCCTCGTGGAGCCGGGCCTGATCTTTCATTGATTCACAGTGGATGTTGATCACATGCAGTCCTGTGTGTGACTGAAACTGTTCAAGTGTTTTACTGTTAGTTTAGAGCAGTGTTCCTCAACTCCAGTCCTCCAGTACCCCCAACAGAACACATTTTAACTTTAGCCCTGGACAAACACACTTGATTCAACTGGTCAATTATTCATCAATACCTCAATGAGTTGAATCAGGTGTGTTTGTCCAGGGCTTCAGGTAGCCTAGTGGTTAGAGCTTTGGGCCAGTAACCTAAAGGTTGCTGAATCGAATCCCTAAGCTGACAAGGTAAAAATCTGTCGTTCTGCCCCTGAACGAGGATGTAAACCCACAGTTCCCTGGTAGGGCGTCATCGTAAATAAGAATTTGTTCTTAACTGACTTGCCTAGTTCAACTAAAATGTGTGCTATTGGGGATACTTGAGGACTGGAGTTGAGAAGCTGTGTTTCATTGTTAGTTTAGAATGTTGGTGTAGCCTACATGTATGTGTACTCACTGGAGTCTTCCTCACATATGAGACACTCCTTAATGGAGGATGCTGCTCGGTCTGCGGTCACTCGGACACACAACAACTTCCTCTGGCTGGAGCTGCACTTACGCACCAGGAATGTCTACACACAGGGGCCGGCCATAAATATTGACAAACATTGTTAAACAAGTACTTATGGAACTGTTCAATAAGAACTGTCAATAACAAGGAAGTAAGAGTATGCTATGGTTGGGTTTTATTAGGGTTCTTTGTGAATACTTGGAGTGAGGAACTGTACAGTAAGTACAGTATACTACTCTATTGGAAAGCTATACTAAACATATACAGTTCACCTGGCAGTCAGGTTTAGTTAATTGATTAATTGATGGAATGATCTGATTGGCTTTCCCCTCCTCACCCCGACAGGTTCTCTGAGCAGGATATAGAGGGCGGAGTCAGCATTGATGGACAGCTGCAGCCAGACGGGGTGTGTGTGGAGGAGTCGGTCCAACACACTGAAACTCCGCTGGGACCCTAGATCCCCCTGCATCTAGATAGAACACAGGAAGGGGTCAATGTATAACACACAGACACAGACACACAATCTCTCTTGTCTCTCTTGTTTTCCCCCCTCTCTCTTCCTCTCTCTCAGAACTGCAGGCTGGATGTCACAGTGGTGACATTGTGTGGGCTGCCGGAGAGCGTTGCGAGCATAGCAGCAGATGGTTGCCTTGGTTACAGAGGCCTACACATCCTACCAGGCATTCCCACTCAGTAAGAACACCCCCCTCTCCCAACACGAGGCGATACACACCACACACACACACACAAATACACACACCAGGAGTGCAGGGAAACTACTGGCAAGGTGAAGTCTTCTTTTTATTTCTAGAAAGTATCATGACTTTCTCTCTTGCATACAAAACAAACAAAGTGTATTTATACCCAGTGTTTGATTGGTAATTCCTCTCCACTGGTTAACAACAATACAACACCCTCCTCCCTCGTATCAGACAGTCAGGTGAGCTGCAATTCTGAACAGGAATGAGTCTTTTGTTATTGTTTTCTTTGATGATGATAACATTAGTCAGAATAGGAGTCAGCCAAGTAGGAGAAATCACTTAGAAACAAGGAAGATAACACAATGATCAAATGTTCAAATGTTAATGTTGTCTAAACGCCTTTCTATAAAATAAGAAATGTTCTCTAGTGAGAAACAAGTCTCAAATGACAATAAACACCATGATTAGCCAGAGGTATAATGAGAACTCCAAGTCTTAGTAGTATCATTCATAAAGGTGTCACTTTGCCTCCCGAGTTGCGCAGTGGTCTAAGGCATCGCAGTGCTAGCTGTGTCACTAGAGATCCTGGTTTGAGTCCAGGCTCTGTCGCAGCTGGCCACGACCGGGAGACTTATGGGGTGGCGCACAATTGGCCTAGCGTCGTCCGGGTTAGAGGGTTTGGCCGGAAGCAATGCATGCTGACACGTTCTCCAGGTGTACGGTGTTTCCTCTGACACATTGGTGCGACTGGCTTCTGGGCTAAGCGGGCGTTGTGTCAAGAAGCAGTGCGGCTTGGCTGGGTTGTGTTTCGGAGGATGCACGGCTCTTGATCTTCGCCTCTCCCGAGTCCGTAAGGGAGTTACAGCGATGAGACAAGACTGTAACTACCAATTGGATACCACGAAATTGGGGAGAAAAAGGGGGTAAAATTCTTTTTTTCACTTTATCATCATAACCTATCTTTATTCATTTCTACCAACCTAATCACCTGCCTGAGGTCACCCATCTCTAGAGCCAGGAGTTTCTCCCAACCACAATACCAGACTAGGAAAAACTCATGAACCTACTCGATTCCCTGGTCTTCATAAACTGATTTAACATGGTAATGGAAAACACACGTGACACACATACACACACATCCTGTGCTCTCTATAACTAACATAAACAACCTCCCACCTCCAGTGAGTGTGCAGGGCAGTGTAGGGGTCACCCATACTTACTTCCAGGTCTCCCTTACATAAAACACAACACAGCCCCCACACACACACAGAGACTTATGTAATTCCCAGAAAGGGAGAGAGAGACAGAGAGCAAGATAGAGAGGGAGAGAAAAAGTCTGATATGTTATATCTCTAGGAAGAGAATGTAATAGATGTTTGTCTTGTTTGTCAGTTATTCTTACATGGACTTGTAAAGGAAAACATGTGTTATGGTCTTAAGGACAGGCAGGAGGGAAAGGATAAAGTGCAAAATGTGTGGTTTAATCCACAAAGTAATGGTTGTGATGGTAGCTGTGATTATGGTAGATAAGAAATTCAGCAAAATAGGCAAAAAATAATTACAAAAACAAGCAAAAGATTAGCAAAAACAAATTTCTCCAAAGAAATTAAAATGTTAAATGTACTCAATCCAACAATCCGGATTCACCCTAATGGTGTAAGAAACAGGCGATGGGTAGGGTACTTGGGGTAATCTCAAGATGTCACCAAATTATTTCCCCAACACTTTCCCTGGCTGCCACTGCTGTTGCGCAACAAAAAATGTCCTCTGTGTCCTCACAACGTTTGGAGATATTTCAACAAAACGATTTTTTGGTAAATTGATCAAATTTTTTGACATTTTGAAAAAGTTGTAGATGCATTCCAATGAAGATAGATCTATAATTAAAACACATATATATGCAAGTAGGAAAGCCTTAAGTTTGGAGTAAAGTAGGAATATGTTGGATGAGTGTGTTGGGGGCACCCCCCTCCCCCCGGGGATAGTTACCCCTTTATGGTTATGAATGTGTTTCCACCTGTCAGTTAATGCTAGTTTATGCTAACTTGCTAGCTAGCAACTTCACTAGCAATAAATGCTAGCCAGCTAGCCAGTTACCACAAGCTGCTAGGAGTGCTAGCTAGCAACCTTACTACCAGATTATTTGAGGTAAAATACATAAAAAAATATAACATAACTTAATGTCAGTTGTAAATGTTTCCACTAGTCACTGATAGCTTTAGAGTTAATGTTACTTTATAGCCTTTTAGCTATTTACCCCAGTACTTTAAAAAACCGCAACCTTTTCTAAAAACAAGATTTCATACAATACCTACAACTGTTAACTGTAGCCATTTATTTCCCTTTATAGTTTATACGCCTCAGCATGAACTTCATCCACGTATACCCACTTTTTCCCAAACGTTGCTTTTTAGTGTCAGAAATTAGACATTGTTCCTGTGGGGGGGGGGGGCTAGTTACCCTATTGTCAGGACAAAATACAGCCTACCCATGTACAAATACCTTGAGACTCCATTGGCAAAACCATTGCCTCAACAAGCAGCATACCACCCTGCATCCCACTGCCGTCTTGCTTCTAAAGCTAAGCAGGGTTGGTCCTGGATGGGAGACCAGATGCTGCTGGAAGTGCTGTTGGAGGACCAGTAGGAGGCCCCCTTTCCTCTGGTCTAAAAAAAGATCCCAATGCCCCAGGGCAGTGATTGGGGACAGTGCCCTGTGTAGGGTGCTGTCTTTCGGATGGGACGTTAAATGGTGTCTGGTCACTAAAGATCCCATGGCACTTATCGTAAGAGTAGGGGTGTTAACCCTGGTGTCCTGGCTAAATTCCCAATCTGGCACTCATACCATCACGATCACCTAATCATTCCCAGCTTACAATTGTCTCATTCCTCTCCCCTGTAACTATTCCCCAGGTCATTGCTATGAATGAGAATGTGTTCTCAGTCAGTTTACCTGGTAAAATATAAAACATAACCAAAATGACAGAACCCGCGGGGAAGCGAGGTAAGCTCTTCTGAAGCAACTGCGAATATACGTGCACGAGCGGAGCTCTGAAAAGCAGCAACACAACAGTCGCATGACAAACATAAGGGGTGTGTTCAGTTTAATTAAATGTTTGCTAAGTTGCGTGACGGTCTGTACTGAACTACACGTTTCCCCCAAATGTTCTTGAACAGACGTTGAGGTACGTTAGAGAGGAAGAGGCAAAGCAAGAGGTTTTACGCCGCCCAATATCTGTCCATGAAAATAAAATAAAAATCATTTTTGTATGAAGGTCAATGAGAGCGTCAAACTGGGTTTACACATTTTTTTATTTCTAATTGGCTATGTGAGGCTTATTGGATCTAATATATGTAATAGAAGTAGCGTATTGGTTAGGTTGTTACAAATGCATTGATATAAGTGGACAACTTTATATATGAGTCGTGCCTGTTGTCATAGAGATAGAGGACCACATTATGGATATAACCCTTGGGCTCCCGTGTGGTGCAGCGGTCTAAGGCACTGCATCTCATTGCTAGAGGCATCACTACAAACACACTGGTTCAAATCCAGGCTGTATCGCAACCCCTAGGGTGGCGCACAATTGGTCCAGCGTCGTCCATGTTTGGCTGGTGTAGGCCGTCACTGTAAATAAGAATTTGTTCTTGACTTGCTTAGTTAAATAAAGTTCTTTTTTTTTTAAAGCATTGACATTGCCATGGATGGCTTCCACCATTTTAAAGTAGTCAACTGGGTGGGGATTCTTATGAGTTGGGAGCAATCAGCCAATAATGTTTAGGTATTTCCATCGAAAAGGACCCATGAGCACCAACATGTGAAGTTCATAGGAACATATCAAATTGGGTGTCAAATGAAAGCTAAGAGTCTATATTTTAGGGAAATTAAGGCATTGATACATTAAAAAATCCATATGAATTAAGTGAAGCCTTTGATTTCTGGATAAACAGATGGAAAAGTGGTCTTAGAAAACATCTACCAGAAAAAGTACCAGAAATACATCAAAACACAATCATGTTGATGTAAAGACCCCTGCCAACTAATATTAACACATATTTAGTTTGGGAGAAATTGTTTACCTTCTGTAAGTTTAAGAAATATTGCCTTGTGCCTTGGGTTTGCAAAGGGAGGGTATATTACAGGAAACTTTCTAAGTTTACCAGTAAACTACCAGAATGTTGCCATCTTTCATGGATTTTGGGTACTTCAGATTATCACAGGTGTCTGTAATTATCTCTGGCCCTCTGTGTGGCCTTATCACATGTCAAATATATAAAATAATTGAATAAGATGATAAAAATGTATATACTGTACCAGTCAAATGTTTTGACACACCTACTCATTCAAGGGTTAATGTTTTACTATTTTCTACATTGTAGAATAATGAAGACAACAAAACTATGAAATAACACATGGAATCATGTAGTAGCCAGAAAAGTGTTAAACAAATCAAAATATATTTTATATTTGAGATTCTTCAAAGTAGCCACCCTTTGCCTTTATGACAGTTTTGCACACTCTTGGCATTCTCTCAACCAGCTTCATGAGGTAGTCACCTGGAATGCATTTCAATTAACAGGTGTGCCTTGTTAATTTGTGGAATTTCTTTCGTTTTAAATGTGTATGAACCAATCAGTTGTGTTGTGACAAGGTAGGGGTGGTATACAGAAGATAGCCCTATTTGGTAAAAGACCAAATCCATATTATGGCAAGAACAGCTCAAATAAGCAAAGAGAAACGACAGTACATCATTACTTTAAGACATGAAGGTCAGCCAATCCAGAAAATTTCAACAACTTGGAAAGTTTCTTCAAGTGCAGTTGCAAAAACCATCAAGAGCTATGATGAAACTGGCTCTTATGAGGACCGCCACAGTAAAGGAAGACCCAGAGTTACCTATGCTGCAGAGGATAAGTTCATTAGAGTTACCAGCCTCAGAAATGAACAGGCACATCTCAACATCAACTGTTCAGAGGAGACTGCGTGAATCAGGCCTTCATGGTCGAATTACTGCAAAGAAACCACTACTAAGGGACACCAAAAAGAAGAAGACTTGCTTGGGCCAAGAAACACTAGCAATGGACATTATACTGGTGGAAATCTGTCCTTTGGTCTGATGAGTCCAAATTTGAGATGTTTGGTTCCAACCGCCGTGTCTTTGTGAGAAGCAAAGTAGGTGAACGGACGATCTCCGCAAGTGTGGTTCCCACCGTGAAGCATGGAGAAGGAGGTGTGGTGACACTGTCAGTGATTTATTTTCGAATTCAAGGCACACTTTAACCAGCATGGCTACCACAGCATTCTTCAGTGATACGCTGTCCCATCTGGTTTGCACTTAGTGGGACTATCATTTGTTTATCAACAGGACAATGACCCAAAAGTCAGGTTTGTAGGCCTCATTGCTCGCACACACTTTTTCAGTTCTGCCCACAAATTTCCTATAGGATTGAGGTCAGGGCAAAGTGATGGCCACTCCAATACCTTAACTTTGTCGTTCTTAAGCCATTTTGCCACAACATTGGAAGTATGCTTGGGGTCATTGTCCATTTGGAAGACCCATTTGCAACCAAGCTTTAACTTCCGGACTGATGTCTTGAGATGTTGCTTCAATATATCCACATACTTTTCTTTCCTCGTGATGCCATCTATTTTGTGGAATGCACGAGTCCCTCCTGCAGCAAAGCACCCCCACAACATGATGCTGCCACCCCCGTGCTTCATGGTTGGGATGGTGTTCTTTGGCTTGCAAGCGTCCCCCTTTTTCCTCCAAACATAACAATGGTCATTACTGCCAAACAGTTCTATTTTTGTTTCATCAGACCAGAGGACATTTCTCCAAAAAGTACGATCTTTGTCCCCATGTGCAGTTGCAAACTGTAGTCTGGCTTTTTTATGGCGGTTTTGGAGCAGTGGCATCTTCCTTGCTGAGCGGCCTTTCAGGTTATGTCGATATAGGACTCGTTTTACTGTGGATGTAGATACTTTTATACCTGTTTCCTCCAGCATCTTCACAAGGTCCTTTGCTGTTCTGGGATTGATTTGCACTTTTCGCACCAAAGAAAGCTCATCTCTAGGAGACAGAACGCATCTCCTTCCTGAGCGGTATAAACATCATTGTCCCATGGTGTTTATACTTGCGTACTATTGTTTGTACAGATGAACGTGGTACCTTCAGGCGTTTGGAAATTGCTCCCAAGGATGAACCAGACTTGTGGGGGTCTACATTTTTCTTTTACTGAGGTCTTGGCTGATTTCTTTTGATTTTCCCATGATGTCAAGCAAAGAGGCACTGAGTTTGAAGGTAGGCCTTGAAATACATCCACAGGTACACCTCCAATTGACTCAAATGATGTCAATTAGCCTATCAGAAGTTTCTAAAGCATGACATCATTTTCTGGAATTTTCCAAGCTGTTTAAAGGCACAGTCAATTTAGTGTATGATAACTTCTGACCCACTGGAATTGTGATACAGTGAATTATAAGTGAAATAATCTGTCTGTAAACAATTGTTGGAAATATTACTTGTGTCATGCACAAAGTAGATGTCCTAACCGACTTGCCAAAACTATAGTTTGTTAACAAGAAATTTGTGGAGTGGTTGAAAAACGAGTTTTAATGACTCCAACCTAAGTGTATGTATACTTCTGACTTCAACGGTATAAAAAATGAATACTATATATGAATACATTTTAAAAAAGTTATTCAAGTATAACATTACCAACGTTATAATAAATTGCCATAGATTTTATGTTAATTACCAAATGACTGAAGATTACAGTAACCGTGGTAAATCACAAATCACTTTGCAAACCTACCTGTGCCTTGTAATTCCCACATATCTTTAAGATATTTTCTCATTTCTCTCCCTCATGAGGAGGATAATGAAAGTTCACAGAAATAACAAGTAATTGTAGATGTGTGATTTTACTGATATCAATTTTGTTTATGTATTATTAAGTGATTAAAACCAAATTGGTAATGACATTACCAAAAATTCAGTAACGGAATTACTGCAACTGAATTGGTTACAATGGGAAATCATTATTTTTTACAAACCACAGTCAACTGCTACAGTCCTCCAGTGTTAATTTTGGCACTCTTTTTTTAGATTTAGTCTAGTCTTCATGATATTTTAGTCAAAATGACCAAGTCTTAGTCACATTTTTGTCATTTGAATAATGGTTTAGTCAAGTTATTGTCAAAATGATGATAACAGAGGGCCATTTTGGTCAACTAAATGCTCTTTCTTTTTAGTCACATGACATTTGCATTGCCTCATGAACCTACAGTGCACTCGGAAAGTGTTCAGACCCCTGGACTTTATCCACATTTTGTTACATTACAGCCTTATCTAAAATTGATGAAATCGTTTTTTGTCTTCCTCATCAATCTACACACAGTACCCCATAACATTTTTAGCAAATGTATAACATTAAAAAAAACGGAAATATCACATTTACATAAATATTAAAACCCTTTACTCAGTACTTTGTTGAAGCACCTTTGGAAGCGTTGAGTCTTCAAAGGTATGACGATACTGTATTTGGTATAAGCTTGGTACACCTGTATTTGGGGAGTTTCTCCCATTCTTCTCTGCAGATCCTCTCAAGCTCTGTCAGGTTGGATGGGGACCGGCGCTGCACAGCTATTTTCAGGTCTCTCCAGAGATATTCCATTGGGTTCAAGTCCGGGCTCTGGCTGGGCCACTCGAGGAAATTGAGACTTGTCCCGAAGCCACTCCTGTGTTGTCTTGGCTGTGTGATTAGGGTCGTTGTCCTGTTGGAAGGTGAACTTTCATCCCAGTCTGAGGTCCTGAGCATTCTGGAGCAGGTTTTCATCAAGGATCTCTCTGCACTTTGCTCCATTCATCTTTCCCTCCATCCTGACTAGTCTCCTAGTCCGTGCTACTGAAAAACATCCCCACAGCATGATGCTGCCACCACCATGCTTCACCGTAGGGATGGTGCCAGGTTTCCTCCTGACATGACGCTTGGCATTCAGGCCAAAGAATCTTGTTTATCATGGTCTGAGAGTCCTTAAGTGCCTTTTGACAAACTCAAAGCGGGTTGTCATGTGCCTTTTACTGAGGAGTGGCTTCCATCTGGCCACACTACCATAAAGGCCTGATTGGTGGAGTGCTGCAGAGATAGTTGTCCTTCTGGAAGGTTCTCCCTTCTCCAGAGGAACTCTGGAGCTCTGTCAGAGTAACCATCGGATTCTTGGTCACCACCCTGACCAAGGCCCTTTTCCCAGATTGCTCAGTTTGGCCGGGTGGCCAGCTCTAGGAAGAGTCTTGGTGGTTCCAAACTTCTTCCATTTATGAATGATGGAAGCCACTGTGTTCTTGGGACCTTCAATGCTGCAGAAATTAATGTCCAATCAATTTAATTTACTACAGGTGGACTCCAATCAAGTTGTAGAAACATCTCACAGATGATCAATGGAAACAGGATGCACCTGAGCTCAATTTCGAGTCTCATAGCAAAAGGTATGAAGACTTATGTAAATAAGGTATTTCAGTTTTTCATACATAAAAACCTGTTTTCGCTTTGTCATTATGGGGTATTGTGTGTAGATTGATGAGGCTTTTTTAATTGTATTTCATCTATTTTAGAATAAGGCTGTAACTTAACAAAATGTGGAAAAAGTCAAGGGGTCTGAATACTTTCTGAACGCACTGTATAGTAAACATAAATCACTGACTTCCATGTGCACAAACATACATAGCCTTGTCCTACCAACATATTTTTCTGCATAATGTCCTATTCTTTTCCCAACAGCAGACATATGCCAAATATAGAATATATAAGATTTATCTGGCCATGTAAATTCAGCCTACATAGATATTGCACTTTACACAAAAAACAAACAGGCCCACACAAGCGCAGCGAGCGAGCGAGAGAGAGCGCGCGAGAGAGAAAGAGTACCATAATCACCAGATGGTGTCGAAAAGTAGTATGGGGATGCACCTCCGTCACTGCGTCGCCTCAATGCCTTTGTTAACAACGTTCCACAGACGCCGCAGCCACATTGGTGTCCAAAAGTAGAACGGGAACTAATGACTGTTTCGCCCAGTGAGTACTGTAGTCGAGTCACTGAACCTAGTGTCCAAATCGAGTCCCAATGGTTGGGTCACAAGTCAAGTCACGAGTCCCTATGGCTGAAATCCAAGTCCCAGTGCTCAAATCTGAGTCACTGGGTCCACATTAACAAATAAAAAAGAGATTGTGCTACTACCAGTCAGATATAGTGTAGTGGCAAGGGGAATGTAGTCAACAAATGGTTTGCTATTACATTTACATTTACATTTAAGTCATTTAGCTGACGCTCTTATCCAGAGCGACTTACAAATTGGACAGTTCATACATATTCATCCTGGTCCCCCCGTGGGGAATGAACCCACAACCCTGGCGTTGCAAGCGCCATGCTCTACCAACTGAGCCACACGGGACCGAGCCAACTGAGCCATGCTATCCCCTTTCCTTTCTTTCTGTGGCACCAAATGTTTGCTTATAGACTCCTGGTAATGTTACCAGGGCCATGTTCTGTTGCAGAACGTTCTCGAACGTTGCAGAAAAAAATATATTGAATAGAGCCGATGTTATTCCTTATTCAACATATCAGAGGCATGTTTGTTCTTCATAACATATTTATATTTGAACATATATGAACGTTCCAAAACGTTGCGTCCTACTGAACGCTCCCCAGATTGTTAGCTAATTTTTATTTTACCTTTATTTAACTAGGCAGTCAGTTAAGAACACATTCTTATTTTCAATGACGGCCTAGGAACAGTGGGTTAACTGCCTTGTTCAGGGGCAGAACGACAGATGTTTACCATGTCAGCTCGGGGATTCAATCTTGCAACCTTTCGGGTTACTAGTCCAACACTCTAACTACTAGGATACCTGCCGCATAATGAGGTAACATGACTGGTGAACAAGGTGTAGCCTAAACAAATGGTTAACGGTCCTGTCCGCAAGTAGCCACGTTTTATAGCTACATCGTTGTTTTACTATTAAACTCAATGATGCTATTGTTTTTAATTTCGTAAAGCAACTTGTGTTTCTTTACCAGGCAAAGGCTAGAAGGCTGGTGGTGACTACCTACGGGGAAGCAAGAGTCGCCTGCACGATGTGTATAATCGGAGACGGAGCCGGAGCAGAGCCAGTCTGCCCATACTGATTACTTGCTCCCCGCAGCTCACCAGCTGATTTAGGCTGTGTGTGCTGGGTGTTGCATGTCCTTCACACTGCTGAACAGAACTGCGCTGCACATCTGTGCTGCTAATATTAATTGTGCTTATCACTAAGCTCTCAATCTACAAAAACTCTTGTCAAGTCCATTTAGTAGTCGCACTTTAGTCAGAGATAATTTCGTCTTGTGATAGTCAACTGAAATTAAAAAAAATATTTCCTTTAGTTATAGTTTTTGGTGTATATTTAGTCAGTTAAAGTCTCGAAGATTGCCACTGAAAAACATGTTGACGAAATGATCACTACTGTCCTCCCTTCCACTGCCATACTGTTACGTCAACTGATAACTGTTAATGTCGTCAAAGCAAAAGAGTTTAAACAGTCTGGAGAATATCTCTCTCCCTCCCTCCCCATGAACACACTCTTTTCATTTACTGTAACCGGCATCCTCACCCACTGAGCACCTACAGACACCAGACATCCATGAAAGTTGACATTTGGTCAGTCCACCCTGGCCTTGATGTTAACTTCCACAGACAGGGTCAGATTTGTTCCAGTCTGGTCTATCATAGAAGTATGTTTCACAAGTTTGGATAGCACAGTACAGTGAGTAGAGCACTGTAGAGTACAGTACAACACAGTACAGTAGTACAATACAGTAGAATAAAGAAAAGTAGAATATACCACAGTATATTGTAATGTACTGTACTGAACTCTGTTGTATTGTACTGCACTGCACTGTACTCTACTGTGCTGTGCAGCGATGTCCAAACTTGTGAAACATGAGGACAATGACATTCATATCCATAATTATGCATTTCTGTGTACTACAGATCAGGGAGCCATGATGTAATTCTGTTACCGTAATTCCGTTACCAGGTGTATATCCACTTCACTTACTGTAGTTCAATAGCCAAAATAGATTTTTTCCAAACTCAAGGTGCCATGTCATAGCTGACACCCCATTCTTTCTGCAGACATCTTTTGAACTTAATTCGGAGCAGAGTTTTTGGGAAACATGGTCGCATAAAAACCTGAGGGAGATTTGACCATAATTCCATTACCAAAGTTGGCATCTGTACCATTCTTCTACCAAATTTGTTTTTGTGAATGTTTTATTGGAAATCGTTAAATGTAGTCCTTGTGCATAGATATGTATGGTTTGTTAAACTTTGGCATACATTTTAAAGTGAAAAAAAAACTCAAGGTGTAATTCCGTTACCGTGGAATTGCTCTACTTTAAAATGGAGATAGCCTCAATGGCACTGCCCATGCAGTCATAGACGGTATAATGTCACAGATACAAAGATGAGTCATCCATCTATCTCTAAGGCATGTTGTTCACACGTGTATCTGCCCTCTAATTGGCTAAAATGGTCCTATCTGATCTCGCCTCCTCCCACCTGCCTTCCATCTTTGAGGACATATTTGTATTGTTAGAGCGGTCACTTGACTATTTTGCAGTGGAGGCTCCTCAGGGGAGGATGTAAATGTAAATGTTCAAACATTAAAAAGTTATCCTTTTTAGATAAAACTATACTAAATATAATCACGTCACCAAATAATTCATTAAAACACACTATTTTGCAAAGGTCAACAGTAGCCTCAACAGCACTCTGTAGGGTAGCACCATGGTGTAGCCGGGGGACAGCTAGCTTCCGTCCTCCTCTGAGTACATTGACTTCAATACAAAACCTAGGAGGCTCATGGTTCTCATCTCCTTCCATAGACTTACACAGCAACTGTGTTTACGCGTGATCAGGAGTGTATTCATTCTGCCGATTCTGTTGAAAAACGTTTCTTACACAGAAGCAAAGAGAACAAAACAGGGATAAACATACCTGCATTTGTTCAATAGAAACTCTCGTTTGCAACTGTTGGACTAATGATTACACCCACTATTAGCTAGATGCAGGCAAGAGTGTGCAAGGCAGTATTGAATGTCACTGTCTGTCCATGTGTCACTGTCTGTCACATCAAATTTGTGTCTCGACCTGTGTGCACCTACATTGTAAACTTTCATTCATAGGCTAGGTTGCAGCAACCTCCTGATAGGTATAGGGAAAATGTGAGTATCATGTAGTAGCCTAAACCTTTCACTGTTACATTGAACTGGGTGAATGGAATATGAATGACAGTCATCCAATATACTGTAATAGAAATAAGACACTGACCGCCACTGCTATCTTGTCAACATAATAGACAATCTTTGGGTGTTTGCTACGTTTGGTGGGTGTGGCATGAAGCAGACGTATTTAAAGGGCAGCGGCCATGCTGACAGCGTTCCCGAACCCCTCCCCGTTTTCAACTGGTTGTTCAGAACGACACCTTTTCTGTTTAAATGAATGTTGCACACCGTTTTTTTAGACTGAACACAGCCAAGGTAAGAATACATTTAATTAAGTTGTCAAAATAAATGCACAAACTGAAATAAATAATTTAACAAAAATGACACAGCTAACTGGGGGCACTTGCTAGCAATAATGGGACTACTTAGCAGTTGCAGTACACAACACGTTGAAAACTAATAGAAAAGTCAGGATGTCACAATTTACCCAAAAGCGCACTGCAAGAACGCATGCCGCCATTACAAGACTGGGCTGTAATTTAAGTAAAAGACTAGAAAATGTAGTCTAGTTCACTGAAGTCTTCCTCATGTCATGTTGCATTAACACAAATTAATCTATCAGGACAAGACCCGGTTCAAATTCCAATGGAACATTTTACATGTAAAGGCCAACATAAAGCATTTGAGTTTATTACTTGTCAGCGTTGGTCTAAATCAATTGTAATCCACAGAGAACAGTGACACGGCCATAGAATCCATTTAAAGAGGTTTAACAGGGGGCGACAGGAGGACAGATGCCAGCATGATGTACTGTAGTAGTACTAGAGAAGCTTGGTACAGTATGCAGAGAGCTTGCTTGCTAACAAGGAATTGGAGATGAGGGAGAATGGGCGAGGAGAGAGTCTGAGGTGGATGAAAGAGAGTGGCAGGCCTGGTAGGGCAGACCCCTGGGGAAGCAAGAAGTAGAGCGATAGAGTGAAAAGGAGATGGATGGAGAGACAGAGAAGAGATGTGTGTCTCTCTACAGCATCACAGAGAGAGAGAGAGAGAGAGAGAGAACAAGACCTTTAGTTTGAAAGTAAGCAGCAGCCAGCAGTGACAGCGACGGAGGAGAGAACAAGGAAAGAGAGAGCGAGAGAATGAGGAGTCAGAGAAGGAAGAGAATAAGAAAACATTGCAGCAAAAACCTTAAATTAGTGTGAGTGTCAGACACAGAGAATACAGTTAATAGATAGTAGAGGAGGGCAAGACTTGAATGTGTTTACAATATATTGGAATAGAGTGGACCAGTGCACTAGGTAGAAGTGGCTAGTAGTTCTGGAACTCTGACATTTGGACTGTTTAAAGAGTAGATTTTACAATACGTTGTTACTTTATGATGACTCAGAATAGATTCGGATTCTGAATAACAACGCAGGCTTTCTAATGTCTGGGGATGATATTGGCGAAGTCATCTATGTAGTACGGAGAGGGCAAAGATTCAAACGGCTCGTCAGAATAGGGACGTACTACATGATATCTATAGATCACCAGACATCAATGGATGTCATCACTTCCTGTACATAAGAGCCAATTATGTCAAAGCTATATACAGAAATAATTGCAAAGTAAGGTTGTGGAGTGAAACCATTCAATGTGACTAATGCAAGTGGATAATTGCTGTGTGAATCTACCTTGTGTGTGTGTGTGTGGGGGAGGGGGGGCACAGGGGTCCTTCAGACAGGTTTCTGTTTGAGTGGCTGTAAAGAGCTGTTGTTGGGGAGTTTGAGGGTAGAGTGACGGGAGAGAAAGAAAGAGAGGAAATAGAGAGTGGGAGGGAAACGGAGAGAGAGAGAGAGATGGGGGGGTGCGCTCCTATTAAAGTATCTCTATTTTAATTTATTTGTCTTGTTTGCCATTTCTTCTAACATGGACTTCGCTGTAATTTAGAGAGAGCAATAAGGAGGCAGGCAGCAGCAGAATGAGTCAGACCATCACTTAGGCTGTGGGTGAAGTAGCGAGGAGAGTTGAGCTGTTAGCATAACTGTGAATATTCATAATTTTAGCCCTGAAATGGCCAATGGACAAGACAGTGATTCAGATCAGCCAGGAACTATGATGATAAGTGCCCAGTCCATCTCAGCTTATCTCATCAGATCAACAGTTAAACCTGCATCGGTGGCTGGCTAACGTCTGTTATACCCATCATGTATGTCAGTGAGTGTCAATGTTCTTTATCAAGACAAGCTCATAACAGTTTATGCCGTGTAGACTATACATTTTCATGTGCACTGATGTAAGATCAGATTTTCTTTCTGTCCAACGACTGAGGTAGTTATAAACTGGTCCCGGATCAGTGAAGACAGCTCCCTCTGCAGTCGTTACAGAACCTAGACACTAGGGCTGACCCCAATTAGTTGACTGGTCGATTGTTTGGTCGTTAGGCTGTTGGTCGACCGAGACTGTTTTAGTCGAGCAGTAAAAAAAAATATATATATATCTCAGTGAACCGAAAATGTGGTCGGAGTCTCCATATGGAGGGTGTGATGCAATTGCGGAGCCTGCAGAGGCCAAATCGAGCTCTGTACCGCATCGCCATGCACCAAATGTTTGAAAAATGCAGAGGGCTCTGTATAGCTCCGCATTGACATGATTGGTTGACGGTAGGTGGGGGCGGTACATCCTGTATAAACACAAACTCACTTCCTTGACAACTTCCTTCACAACAGCTCTGCACTGCTCCACGAAGAGCAAGAGATATGAATGCCCTTACTTCTGCTGAGGCCGTATCACTGTAAATGCTACATGGCAAATGCAGATGTCGGATTGACCATGCACCCAGATGCACAATACACTTCTTTCTCCAGAATGCACTCTCTCCCGCTAATTTGTGCGCATTCATTGTTTCATTACTTAATTGTGTGAATTGTTTGCGTCTGATTGTTAGTGTGTTAGTGGGACTATCATTTGTTTTTCAACAGGACAGTGACCCAAAACCCACCTCCAGGCTCTGTAAGGGCTATTTGACCAAGGAGAGTGATGGAGTGCTGCATCAGATGACTTGGCCTTCACAATCACCCGACCTCAATTGAGATGGTTTGGGATGAGTTGGACCGCAGAGTGAAGGAAAATCAGCCAACAAGTGTTGAGCATATGGAGGAACTCCTTCAAGACTGTTGGAAAAGCATTCCTCATTAAGCTGGTTGAGAGAATGCCGAGAATGTGCAAAGCTGTCAAGGCAAAGGGTGGCTACTTTGAAGAATCTAAAATATATTTAGATTTGTTTAACACTCTTTTGGTTACTACATGATTCCATATGTGTTGTTTCGTGATTTTGATGTCTTCACTATTAATCTACAATGCAGAAAAGAGTAAAAATAAAGAAAAACCCTTGAATGAGCAGGTGTGTCCAAATTTTTGACTGGTACTGTAAATCACCTGTAGTACATTTACCATTCATTCCTATAATTTCTAATCTACAATGTTTGTTACTTTGGTTACGATAATTTGTTTTAATGCATTCAATATTATTATTATAGTATTTCCATTGTCATTGTCGGAGTGGACACATTGCTTGCAGAGTACACAACCTATGCTACACTTGTGAGAAACAAGTTTTGGTTTATCTCATTCCATTTACGAGTTTTGTAAATTTAGCCATTGTCTTTTGTTTGGAGCGCTCCTGTCAATGTTGAATAAGGACGCGCATGCATAGATGTATGCCTATAGGCTACCTGGCCTGCGTGCAAATGTAGGCATATCAATGTGCCCATTTAGGGATCTGATAGTATTTCTGATTGGCTTAACACACCACCACTAATGACCTGTGGAGCTTCTCAAAGTAATGTTTTCTCCACCTTAAACAGCAAGTAAACAAAGTCTGTTTTAACCTCCACTGAGAATTACAATAGTTCCTCAATGTATTTGAAAAATCTTTCCAGCTTTCTTCGGTTTATATTTAGGTGCAGGAGTTCCACAATGATTTTGAGCTAATATTCTATAAGAGGAACAGGAGCTCAAGCAGAAGAACATTTGAGAAGAGGTACTCAGCTCTGGTGAGCACCTGCCCAAGTCAAGCACTGCTTCTTATCCCTTGCGCAAATAGCCTGCAGCTGTGTTTGTCCCGAGCTCACTGTCCGGAAACTCTGAGGGCCAAGAATATTTTATACAATGTTGCAAGTTCGCTAGCACAAGCTTCTGGCTGGACCCATAGTTAATAGAATGTTTCAAGTTCGTTGCAGACAGGCCATGTGTAGCCAATGTGATTTATAGCATATTTCTTTTTATCAGGATATTTTCTACCTGCAGGCTGCAATTTTTAGATGCATGCCAGCAAAGCCACTACACAACACAACACTAAAGAATACATTAATTGCACTATAACAGTGACAACCGGTGCCCACAAACTGTTAGGGCCTACATAAAGCTGTCCCAACCACAGAGATTGCTTTTCAGCACCATAGAGTGAATCCTTACCACTGCTACACCTGGCTATCAGTGGAGCCTTGTCTGGCAGCGAAACAGTTAATTCAGCTTCATTTAATGCCTTTTTAAAAACATAGCTGATATGGGTGACTTGCTTAAAGAAATGTGGTTTCTACTGACAATTGAGATGTACAAACTATGGCATAAGGGAACATTGAGAGGAAATCAGTAATTTCGATTAAGACAATGAGCGAGCTAGGACGGACGTAGTCAATATAACTATTTGTTCAGCACTTTTGAAATGTACAGTGACAGAATATTGTGCGTTCTTACAGTATTCTCCCAGTACACCAACGTAGAACCATAGGATAAATAAAGGGGGCATATAAGCAGACAATGAAAGCTCTTACAATATTTGATGATGACATTTCTCTAAAACAGGCTATAGGCTACAAGTGCACCACCAAGTCAGAACAGTAGGCTAAGTTATGATGGGGAAAGGGACCAAATTATTAGGGTGAGGCACATGCAGCTTACTTCACAACATACACTTAGTATTACCTTCTTAGCTACAGTATGTATATCTCCCTGAAATATTGCATAATTTATGCAGCAGTATAAAATACATTTTTGGACTCACCTTGTTGTGCTGTGCTCACTTGAACAGGAAGGTGTCGCGGCGGTCTTTCGTGGTCAAATTTTGTCATCAAAGTCTGGCATTCTCTGGATTTATGGTGCTTTCAAGACATATGAGAACTCTGGAAAAAAACAAGGTTGAATCATGACGCAGTGATCTTCTGGTCGGAGCTCTAGAAAGAGGCCAGAGTTCCCGACTTGGAATTCTGAGTTGGATGACTGTTCAAAAAGTATTTTCCCAGTTGGCGCTTGTTTTTTCCCGAGTTCCCAGTTGTCTTGAACTCTCTGAAGTCTGAGATTTTCCAGTTCCGAGATTCCAGTTGTTTTGAACGCGGCAAAAGTCATGCTGGATTGACAGCATGACCAATGTATTCAACCTTTTCTGGCCCATGGCATGTGCATTTTTTCCTTTTAAGCTTGGAAAAGAGACCCTTAAACCCAGACTTGGACTACACAGCACTACACTGAATAGCAGGCTAATGATTGCTTTGCGATGCTTGCAGTTAGCCACTGATTCCTTCCAAACCACTCATTGTTGAATTTGCGATTTCCAACTTGTTGTGTAATGTTTATGTCCAATGGCCGATGAGCACCGATACGTTTTATCTATAATTTCTCTTCATAATTTCTCTTCATATGACAAGGACTGAAAAGGATTTGCCAGTAGATTGTCGACTTGATTCATGGTAATGACTGTTAGCTTGCTAGCTACAGTTGAAGTAGGAAGTTTACATACACCTCACCTCCTGACATTTAATCCTAGTAAAAATTCCCTGTCTTAGGTCAGTTAGGATCACCACTTTTTTTTAAGAATGGGAAATGTCAGAATAATAGTAGAGAATTATTTATTTCAGCTTTTATTCCTTTCATCACATTCCCAGTGGGTCAGAAGTTTACATACACTCAATTAGTATTTGGTAGCATTGCCTTTAAATTGTTTAACTTGGGTCAAATGTTTCAGGTAGCCTTCCACAAGCTTCCCACAATAAGTTGGCTGAATTAATCTAATGTAAATTTGCGGCAGCACCCAGGGGGCCTGAACTTTTGAGCTCTCCCCATAGATTTTGCGGTGACGTAGTGTCCCCATAAGTGACAATCACGGCGCAGCTAGAGAACATTACCAACCCCTATGCTCCGTATTTTCCGCTGGCTGCCCCACCACCACAGAAAGCACTGAGCTAGGCTGAAACACCTGCATTTTGGAGCTGCCTTACTCAAGAAAACAAAAAGAGGCCATGTTTGTATGCGGCTTTATTAACTCAATGAACAGACGACTTCCGGTCGACCAAGATTTTTTTCAGATAGAGACAGCCCTACTACACACATACACACACGCGCACACACACTGAGATCCAGAGGACTGGCCACCCCTCAGAGCCTGGTTCCTCTCCAAGTTTCTTCCTAGCCACCGTCCCTCTACATCTGCATTGCTTTCTCTTTGGGGTTTTAAGCTGGGTTTCTGTATAAGCACTTTGTGACAACTGCTGTTGTAAAAATGGCTCTACAAATACATTTGAGCACCTCTCACTGTTAAGCTTTTAGAACAACCAGGCTGCCAGGCTGGCTGGTGCTTGTGGTAAGAGAGGGAGAAAATAGCCAGCAGGCCTCTTGAGTTAAAGTGATGTGTCACTGTGTGATGTGTGGAAATATTCTCAAACCCCCAGTTAATGGATGTTCAGACCTCTATCTTATGACTAAGTCAATGAATAATACTGTGATGGACAGGGATGGGCTCTAGAGCACATGTTGAACAAAGTGTTTTTTAGGGACTACTAAATAATATCAGATGATTTTGACTAGAGTGAGAGGGAATATCATATTGCTTTTCAAGTGGTTTTCCAGGGACTATGAAGAAAGTATCAACCCTCACAGAAACAGTTAGGATTCCGTTACTTGGTAAATAAATGTACAGAGGAATCGAGATGGAAAAGCCCTAGGCAGTGTCAATGTACAAACTTTTTGTAACCACCTTGTTGAATGAGGAATGCGTTTTTTATTGAGCTACCCTTTTTGGCCAAGTCTCCCTTGGTAATGGGATTTTCTGGTTAATTAAGGTGAGATTTTTTTTATCCAATAACAACCTAACCTAACGTAGCAGGCGTAAAAGAAGCGCCTGAAACTAGATCCCCTACATACTGGTCTTAAGGAGAAGAAAATAAACTGTCAGGGGAGGTTCTCTTCTGCACTGTTCAACCAATCCAGTAAATGTTGAGGAGTTCAGACAGTGTCGCCTTGTTAACGTCCAAAAGAGAAAGTCGCATCACAGGCTCTCTTTCCATTTCTCCTAAAAACCGGAACATCCGGTTGTTGGGGACTTGGCAGAGGCTGCTAACAATCTTACAATAGCAATTGGCTCTCCATCTACAGTGGTGGGTGTGACACCAGCCATGGCTATGATGACATCATCAGTAGGTGACAGTGGGGTTGCCATACTGTGTGTGAGGCACCACTTGTAGAAAAACAGCAGACTGCTCATTACCACATCACTGTCTGTGTGTGATCAACGTCATGCCTTTTCACTCTGCTACCACACTCACACTCCGCTCCCACAAAACAGGCTGGGATGAAACCCCATCCTCCGCCAGCACACACACACACACACACACACACACACACACACACACACACACACACACACACACACACACACACACACACACACACACACACACACACACACACACACACACACACACACACACAGACTCTGGGGATGACATGCCTCCCCCTATATTAACATAACATGCCTCCCCCTAAATTAACATAACATCAACTGTCACATTCACTCTCCATATGACATATACACCATATGACAAATGCCCAATACGGCTCACTTATAGTACATTAACTATGGATTTCAAAAATACTTTTTGGCCAGCATAGTGATGTTTCACACCGTGATGCAGAGTAAAACCTTTTCAACCACATCAAATGTACATGGATTTGTATAGCAACGATAGAGCAGTGGAAGAAGGCCCTCCTACGCAGACAGGCAGGATGGAGGAGATGAGGATGGCAGCACTCTGCTAAACTTATGTAACAATCCAATCATGTGAGATTACACTCTGATGTACCCTGTGAACAGAGCTAATAGGCAGTCTGAAATGGCACCCTATTCCCTACATAGTGCACTACTTTTGACCAGGACCCACCCATAGGGCTCTGGTCGAAAGTAGTGCACTATAGAGGGAATATGGTGCCACTTGGGACGGCAATGTAGTGCACTTTAGGATGCCAATAAGAAGGCAGACAATAGCCATACTAACTGACTGTCACTGAGCGTCCAAACTGATTGCTTGTATTCAATGTAATAAAGTTTGTAACCCTGGGAGTGATTTGCACCAATCTTTTTGTTTTCTACCTGTCTTGCTTTATTTGGTAACCAACCCAGCAACAGATTGCTTTAATTTGGTAATTTATTTACAGCTACTTAGTTGTTGTTTAATATAATTCCTACCTTCTGAAATATTCTTATACCTAATCTATAAGAAGCATTCAGGGGACACAGGTCTGGATCTACATACCTGTGTGCTGTCAGAGTTATTTCCGGAATGTTCTCAAATGATGACAATAGCAAAAAAACAACCAACATCAATTATTTGATATGACTCACAGATGATTATGGTGGCCTGTAGCTAAAGTTAGATAGCAGAAATGTAGGCTAAGTGACCGGAAACGCTGTTTACACCAAAACAATTACCGCCAACACAAGTTGAACTCTCGGGGCATGAAGATAGGGAAAAGAACGGATCTTGACCACGAAGAAGAAAAAGAGAGAGCAATATCATTACACCCCCGAATGATTCGCGTGGCAGTTCCGACTGATTTAGTTCGAGTAGCCAAATTACCAATTCCCCGCAATTTATCTTTCTAAATGACAGATCTAACACTTCAGGTGATTTCGAACGAGCTGTTCAAAAGCGCCCCCACATAATTAAATTAGGCTACTTACCTTTTTCTATTTCCTCTTTTCCTCTTCTTTAAGATGCTAACTTGATGTGCGTCCTTTCTTGTTCAGTTAAAATTCCACGGGATTTAGGGATGCAGACAACTGTGACATGCCCTTCGGGAGAACGTCCCTCTTTCAGTGACATTCTATGAATTCCCTTTTCAGGAATGCGCCGTGGTATGATAGCGCAAAGACTTCTGCAAAAGCATCCTGGAGTGATTCAGTATTCCCCCCACGGACGGACTGTTCCCCCAAAGGTCCGCTCAAACAATTTTGTCTCCCCCTCATTCTCTCTCTTTAGTGGCATACTAGTAAAATATCTGCCATGTCCTATACTTATGATTATGCCTGTACTTTTAACTGTAGGTGGTTGGCTATTGAGGCAATATATATCATCATTGTTTTAGTAAAGATAGATGATGATGACTATTTTCCTCTTAGAATTCAAACTATATGTAGACTACCCTGGGCTGTTGCAGAGAATGGAGAGAAAACAATTATTACAGTATCATGTCTTTTAGGACCTCGTTTGTCTCCTAGAACAAATTGGAGCAATATGGACATGTTTAGGTTGTTCTGTTGTTGATTTGGAGAAATTAGGTAACACAACACAAGTAATTGTGGACAAACACATTTAAATAATGCATGCGCTTGGATTAATTTATGGACGCATACATTACTTTAGAAATGTGTCCACTCATCTGAAGTTGATTATGCATAGTACTGCAGGGAGATAGGAAAAGTCGCGTCGAACTCTGAGGCCTTTTCTCAATTGAAAGCTCAACTCCTTCGTCCTCTCTTAACCGTCTTCTCTCGCCTTCTTTTGAAAAAGGTCAAAGGTAATCGAGGATAGGCCACGAGAAGAGGGAAAATTGACGAAAATGTGTAAAGGTTTTTACACAATAAAGGTGTAAAGTGATAAAAAAAAAAAAGTTAGTTGTGCAAGACATTTTACAGATAAAACGATACTTAGCATATTATTTTTAAACGTGTGCATGCTTTTCTCCCCCCCCCAAAACAAACGCTGATTCAAAGGGGATGTCGGAGATTAAAATGTATTTTATGGAAGGACTCAGGTAGGATACACATAACTAACTATCCTCAATGAAACGTGGCTATCGAGGAGGGGAGGACGCGCTTCCGTTCGCCTACTAACGAATTGATATCTCCTCGACCACTTAACGGTTTCCGGGTCACAGAGGAAAGCAAACGGAGGAAAGGTGGAGGACGGTATTTTACCAATGAGAAAAGACCAGAAGTAGGTATGAAGCAGATACTGTACCAAGACTAGAGCACTGCGCACATTGCGCTTTTGGAGAAGTGCGTAATGGGTAGATTACACCTTGTCATTCCTCATTCATCCGCTGGAGGTCACCATAGGCCACATTTAAGACACATGGTATTGTAATTGGAATAGCTAGACTACAGCCCTCAAACTCAACTCTGGACCTCGAAGACAGTTCCATTGCATTTAAAAAAAAAAAAAAGGTTAACAGTTTAGGCATTCATTCCGAGTGGTTAAGGTTAGGACTATTGTTTGGGGAAGGCTTAAAACGAAATAATGAGTGCATCATTATAATGAGTACATACACACAACGTGGGGGAAGAACAAAGTCTCTGTCTCTCTTTAAGGACAGGAACATAGCTCACACAAATTCAATAAGAGGGTTGAGGGCAAGATGAGGACGTTCTACTGCAGTGGTTCAGGCTATACTGGGGGTGGATCCCAAATGGCACCCTATTCCCTATGTAGTGTACAACTTTTGACCAGACATCTATGAGCCTACATAGGCCACCGATTCTGAGATCTACTTGGGAACAACGTATTACACTGGTTGTGAGTGATAGAAGGCAAGGCAAGGGTGTGGGGATGGATGCCGTGTGTGTGTGTGTGTGTGTGTGTGTGTGTGTGTGTGTGTGTGTGTGTGTGTGTGTGTGTGTGTGTGTGTGTGTGTGTGTGTGTGTGTGTGTGTGTGTGTGTGTGTGTGTGTGTGTGCGCGTGCATGTCTGTGTGTGTATGCACATAACTCTGTGTGTGCGTGTCAGTGTGTGTGCACTCATGTCTGAATGTGTAATTGTTTCAGTAATGTTTGTGTCAGAGGGCAACTTCAGACGTTTCCATCCACATTAATGGACTGTATAACTCATTATTAGTCATCACACTGTGCCACCTTGAATAATATACACACTTAGACATTATACACAATTCACAATACACACTTCCTCTAGACACTGTATGAAGAGTTTAGCTCTAAAATGCCATATCCACCAGTTTTTCACATTGCGCTTTTTTTTGTCAGAAATGATCGCTTATGGGTAGCGTTATGTGTGTGTAAAATATTACTGTTCTCAGATTTTAAATTAATAGATTTTAGATTCCTATGCTTTTAGGTGAATGAAAATGTGTTTTTTTGCTAAATGCTATATATCCATTGTTTAGCTGGATTGGAATGTTCGTATCCTGTATATTTATTTGACTGTGATATGTGGTTGTCTCACATAGCTGTCGTAAGATGAATGCACTTACTGTAAATCGCTCTGGATAAGAGAATCTGCTCAATTATAAAAATGTCAAATGTAGATGTTTTACATCCAGATCTCATATTATTGTATTGAATTATTTATTTTGTAAGTTTTTAAATATTGATTTCACAAATGTAACATTTGTACATTTCTTTATTACAGTAAAAATGTAGTTATTAGTTACATTTGACTGTGTAAAACCTAGCAATCCTACTTATTTCTCTGAGAGTGAGACGGACATATAGCATTTTGCAAAAAAAATCATGATTATTTGTCTCTCTGAAATGAAACCATCAAGTGATAGTTTTTAAACAAATACACGGGAAACTGTTGAGCGTGAAAAACCCAGCGGCGTAAGCAGTTCTTCCGGTGCGCATGGCACCTACTACCATAACATAAATCCTTCTTTAACCTGTCTGTAACGGCTGTGTATCTCTTCCTCCTCATCTGACGAGGAGAGGCGAGAAGGATCGGAGGACCAATACGCAGAGTGGTAAGTTTCCATGTTTTAATATAATCCACGAAAACAAGACACAATACAAAATAACAAATGTGAACGAACCGAAACAGTCCCGTGTGGCGACAAACACTGACACGGAAGACAAACACCCACAAACCAACAGTGCAAACAGGCAACCTAAATATGGCTCCCAATCAGAGACAATGCAAAACACCTGCCTCTGATTGAGAACCATATCAGGCTAAATGAACAAACCTAAACATAGAAACAAATAACATAGACTGCCCACCCCAACTCACGCCCTGACCATACTAAATAAAGACAAAACAAGGGAAAATAAAGGTCAGAACGTGACACTGTCTCCTCACCTTCATCTACACTGATTGAAGTGGATTTAACAAGTGACATCAATAAAGGATCATAGCTTTCACCTGGTCAGTCTATGTCATGGAAAGATCAGGTGTTCCTAATGTTTTGTACACTCAGTGTATATATATATATATATATATATACATATATATACATATATATATATATATACACACACATATATATACACACACATATATATACGCACCTCATAATATACACTCTTCAAAGTATACACACTTCATAGCATACACACTTCATAGTATACACACTTCATGGTATCAAACACACGGAAACCACTTGTTTGATGTGTTGATAGCATTCATTCCATTCCAGCCATTACTATGACGCATGTCTTCCCACATTAAGGTGCCACCAGCCACCTATGCTGTACACACTTCTTCACAGTTCAGTCCCTCGTGGTACACCAGTGAGATCCGCCAATGACCTTCTACCCTTCAGGTCCTTGGCTGTGTCTGAAATAGGGTGCAATTTTGGTAACAGACCCTCAGTGTTCCAGTGAATACTTAAAGAAGTATTGTGAATTCCATTGAATACTTAAAGACGCCCCCCCCCCCCCACTTAATTCTGTATTTGGGTACATGTGTGTGAGCCCTGGCTTGCAGTCTCCCTCAGGGCAAGCAGAAAGCGGAGACAGGACACGCACACATATATGCGCATACACACACATATTCAAGCACACACACACGAGCGTGTCCACACTGTGTGAGTGTGTGTGTCAGCGGCGGGGGAGTGACTCAGTGACACTTGTAGTCCAGTGTAGCTGACACCTTGTCACTTCTATAGTGTGTGTCCTGTCTACATCTCCTCCCACTGAGTCACTGCTGCAGCTCCGTAGCATGATAGCCACTGGCTCTCCGGATAGACTAGCATCCCTGTCAGTGTGTGTTTGTGTGTTTCTCCAGAATAATGTTTGATATAGATCTGTCAGTTAACCCTCAGACTATTTTTACATTCTTCTCTCTCTATCCCCCCCCCCCCCCCCCAGTATCAGATGGAGAGTGTTGACCTCTACTGATGCTCTGTGTGTGTGTGTGTGTGTGTGTGTGTGTGTGTGTGTGTGTGTGTGTGTGTGTGTGTGTGTGTGTGTGTGTGTGTGTGTGTGTGTGTGTGTGTGTGTGTGTGTGTGTGTGTGTGTGTGTGATAGCGATAGTATACAAAATGTGTATTAGTCAGTTTCTATTCATTTTCCATCCAGATGTCCTGAACGTTGTCAATCTTGTGCTTGTTGCTGCTACCCTGGTAGGTCAGGTCTCAATCATCACCAGTGATAGGAGACACATGCATCAATATGAAACAATCTTCATATCCATCAGGACCCTCTGACTCCTCACACACACGCAGCACATACACACATACACACACACACACGCCAACAGCACTCTCCCAATATTGCCTAAGCAGGCCGATGCCAACTCTATCAAGATAACTGAATAAAATGAGTCTGATGGATAGAGAGAGATGGAGGGATGGGATGGAGGGAAAGAGAGAACACAGACGGTCCAGATAGAAAAATAGCACAAGAGAGAGAGAGAGAAATAAAGCGAACTATTTTTCACCGTCAGGCAAGAGTGTGGGGGTGTGCGCGTGTGTGTGCCATTCAGTCAGTCAGGCAAGCAACTGATGGGAAATCTAACCAAAAAAACATGATTGTGACATAATCCCTGTGCCACTACAGCCAGCCAGCCATCACCAAATTAATCTGACAGAGTATGGCTAAATAAAACACAGCCTGAACTACAGTAATGCAAAATTATTAAAAAAGCAATTGCATATTTGCACGACAGTTACAGCTGTATAATCTCTCCCACATTAATTTCACCCTACTCAGAGAGAGAGAGAGATTTTCAATTAAAATAAAAAAAATTCCGGTGAGGAATCTTCTTGTGTAGGGATTTAGAGCATTACTGGCACAATGTGCTTCTTTACTGAATCCTTGTCTGTGTCCCAAATAGCACCATATTCCCTATATAGTGCACTACTGTTGACCAGAGCCCTGTGAATACTTGATGAATACAGGCCCTGCTGTAGAGAATAGGACCACTTTCAGATTCGGGCTACAGAGCGAAACAAGGTCTTCTTCTCATGTGCTGATCTCGGATCAGGTTCCAGCTGTCCATGTAACACTATTCATTATGATCTAAAGGGCTAAACTAAATCATCACTCATACTCTGCTTGATGAATACAGGCCCTGCAGTAGAGAATAGGGTTCCTTGACTGTGATCACAACACACACAGTGCCCGTGTTGTCATATTTCCTTTAAGAGGGCTGTTCAGGCCAAGACAATGGACGACAACATGCAAATATTTACCGTTTTAATGAGGGCATGGCTGCCTGGAAGAGTGGCAGACACACCCACATGCACACACAAGCATACACACACACACACACACACACACACACACACACACACACACACACACACACACACACACACACACACACACACACACACACACACACACACACACACACACACACACACACACACACACACACACACACACACACACAGAGGGGGGTAGGGGGTGTCTGAACAAAAACCCATCGGAGGGGGTACAAACCCCATTCAGCTGCCATAAGGAGGGGGGAATGGAGAGAGGCTCAGAAAGAGAGAGAGAGTTCTTTAATGTCAATAGGGAATCAAATTACACATCGGCACAAAAAAAACTTGACCCCCCCTAACCCCCAAACTCAGCGCCCCCATCCTACAGATCCCCTTCGTTTTCAAAATCCCACTAACCCTAAATTTGTCCATGGCGGACAGCTACAAAGACCCCTGATCCTCTGTACTCCCCATTTGATAACACAGAGCTTTTATCAGGGTCTAGAATGACACACTTTCACTGGAACCCTATACAGACACACAGAGAGAGGGAGAGGGACGGAGAGATAGAAAGAGAGGGGAGGAGAGCGAGAAGGAGGGGAGGAGAGGAGGGAGGGAGAGAGAGAGAGAGGAGAGAGAAACAGAGAGAGACATCAGAAACAGGAAGAGAGGGTGAGAGATAAAGGGAAAGAGAGTAAGAGAGAGAGAGAGAGAGAGAGACTTTGATAAGAGCTCTAGGGATCCCATCCCATGGGCCATTCGGTCTCTCTGTGGGCCGGTTGAGGTATCGACGGAACGGATGACAGTGAGGCCGTTATTAGCTTTGTGAGGAGCTGGTAACACAAGATGCTGCTGCTCAGGGAGTCAGTAACATCATGTAGTTGGGTAGAGAGAGCTTTTCCTAGTAGAGATACACACACACACACACACACACATCGTGATTTTAGAAATTTCTATAAACTTGTAAACTTTGCAACTTCAGTCAATGCAAACCTGCTTGACTTTCTTTCCCACCAACAGCTGTGGGCTAGTTAAAGTGAAGGGTCATGAATCTATATGATGAAACTCCTCCCAGACAGTAGCCTACAGAGTACAAACCATAATAATAATAATAATAATAATAACTTCACAGAACAGGCCTGGTCTGAGTCCCAAATGGCACCCTATTCCCTATATAGTGCACTACTACCATATAGGCCCTGGTCAAAAGCAGTGCACTATGTAGGGAATAGGGTGCCATTTGAGCTGCAACCCAGTCTAGCCTGAACAGCAACCCAGTCTAGCCTGAACAGCTGTCTCTGGTACAAACATGACTCTTTAGCAGTCCAGCTCCCGCTAGCCGGTTCCCAGATCTTTTTGTGCGGTTTTACCAACTAATGATCTGGGATCAGGGCCCATATGCACAAAGGGTCTCATAGTAGGAGTGCTGATCTACGATCAGGTCCCGCCCCCCGCCCATGTAATCATATTCATCATGATCCAAATAGCAAAACAGATCCTAGATCAGCACTCCTACTTGGAGACACTTTGGGAATATGGGCCCTGGTCCCAAATTAATTGGCAAGACAGCACATACAAATCTGGGACCAGGCTATAGGGAGCTGAACTGCTAAAGAGTCATGTCTATACCGGAGATAGCTGTGAAGACGTATGGCCTGTGAAGTTATTATTTAATAAGGTCGTTTGGCTGTGGGCTGTATGATTCATACCCTGGCCTATGCTATAATGAGTAATCAGCTCCCAGTCATCTCCCACCTAGATTGACACAGTTTGCTTCCCAAATGGCACCCTATTACCTAAATAGTGTACTAGGAACCTGGTCAAAAGTAGTGCACTATTTCTGGAATACTTCCATTTGGGACATACCCAGTGACTGCATGGAATCAGAGTGCAGGGCAGATGCTTTCAAGCCTCTTCTTCCTCCTCCTCCTCCTCCTCCTCCTCCTCACAGGCAAATCTTTCAACAGCTCCTTCTCTTTATGCAGTCCTGCTGCTGCCACTGTGTCTAAGGATCTGTACCAAATGGCCCCCTATTCCCTATGTAGTGCACTACATTACAAAGGCCTCTGGTCAAAAGTAGTGCCATATGTAGGGAATAGGGTGCCGTTTGGGAGGCGGTCTATCACGACTCCCCTCACGAGGACTATACATACTGCCGTCGTCGATTGAACTTAGTTACTGGACGATAAGCTAAGTTGAGAGGATAGATAGCCTCCGAAGAAATAAGCTGCCTGCCTTGCATGCGTGCCTCGGGTCTCTCTGTGTGAGGGGAGGGGGTGTTGTGTGTGTGCGCGCGATTGTCTGTGTGAGGCTGGCAAGAGGGGGCATTAGCAGAAAACACAGAGCTCTGAGAAATGACAGTTTGAAAGATTTGTTATCGCCAAGGCTGTGTGCTGTGTGTCCTATGGCTTGCTGACTCTCTCGTTTTAAATCTTCTCTCACTCTTATCTCTTCTTTTCTTAGTCTCCTCCGTTCCCTCTCTCTTTCTCTTGCTCCGTGCCCCCTCCTTCCCCATCAATGTCTCCTCAAAATCCCTCCTGTCCTCTTCGACGGTCCTCCCTCCAGATTTCACCATATTATTCTCATCTGTTTGTGTCATCTCATTTGCATCTTATTTAAAAGTATCACACTCTCTTTTTCAGCTGCCTTTAAAAAAATGTCTATTGCTCACGTTAATATGTGTGTGTGTGTGTGTGTGTGTGTGTGTGTGTGTGTGTGTGTGTGTGTGTGTGTGTGTGTGTGTGTGTGTGTGTGTGTGTGTGTGTGTGTGTGTGTGTGTGTGTGTGTGTGTGTGTGTGTGTGTGTGTGTGTGTGTGTGTGTGTGTGTGTGTGTGTGTGTGTGTGTGTGTGTGTATGTGCATGTCTCTTCTAATCTAATCTTCTGATGTAATCTAATCTAATCTGTGTGTGTGTGTGCGCGTGTCAATGTCAGTGTGTGAAGTTGTTTATTCAGAGTTCTCTTAGCTTCTCCAGCTATCTTCCCCCACACTCGTTTCTGGTGTTCTCTTGATGTGTGAACTAATGTGTTCGGTCACAGAGCCACGGACCTCAGCCCACTTCAATCACTGACGGAAACAAAAACATTTGCAGCCACTTGAATCCCCTGAAGCTCCTGTTCTAACTCAGTTCTAACTGAGTCTCATCTAGTCTCTCTCCCACACACTGACCCTGCCTGTCTACCACACATACTGACGCACCATACCACCTGGGTTCAAACAGTATTGGAAATATTTTCAAATTATTTTTCAAAAGAGGCCATACAAGCTCAGTCAAGCACAGATTAAGTATTTGAAAGGAAACAAACAGTGTTTCAACCCATGTCTGACTGATACACCATCACGACCACCTGCCACC